>NC_057806.1:372046653-372346653 GCF_018294505.1 Triticum aestivum | reverse complement strand
CTTGAATCGCCTGATTTCGATAAACGAGCGAAAAGATAAAATAAAACGAATATCGGATCAGAAATCGCGATCGAAAAATAATCGCGGAAAATCCGAGAAAAAGAAAACTGACGAACAGGCTAACGAACGAATGTTCATTGTCTGCGGCTAACGAGTGAAAACACCATTCATTAAAACGAACACACAGACGAACGTCCTCTAAATAAACTAAACCGGAAAAAAATAAAACCGATCTATTCTATAAAAAATGAACCTAGGGTTTCCTAAAAAACCGAATTGGTTTTTTTTAAAAGAACCGAAGGACGGCGTCGGCGGCTTATACCTCCGGCGAGGTCCGGCGAGGCGGGCTACAGCGGCGGGTGGCGCGGGGCGGCGCGGGCAGGCGGCGGCGGCTCGGGTGGCGGTGTGGGGTGTGGGGGAGGCGTATTTAAAGGAGGGGGCTTGCTTGGGGGAGTGGCAAGGCGGCGCGGGAGGAGTCCCGGCCGGACTCGGCGTCGGGCGGCGGCGCTCGCGGTCTCCTGGTGGGAGACGAGGTGCGGGACGGTTGGGCCAGCTCGGCTGGGCTTCGGCCCAGTCGGGCGCTAGAGACCTTTTTTTAAAAAAAAATTCGCCGAAACTTTAATAAATCCTAGAAAAATAAATAAAAATCTAAAAATTCCAAAACAAATTTTCACCATCTAAATAAAATATTTGGAACGAGATGAACATTTTCTTGGCCCTGAAATGCAATTTTGAAAAAACAAGCATTTTTTCTAATTCAAATAAAATAGCAATAAACTCCGAATAAAATCCAAATATTTGATTTTAATATTTTCCTTCCAATATTTCATTTATTTTGGAGAAGTCATATTATCTCCTCTCATATATTTTAATATGAAATTGTAGCGACCCGACCTCAAACGGTCAAGTCTCTGTGCTTCAATGTCATCCCTGGATCGATAATGCTGACACACATAGTACTCGAGGATTTATAACAGAATAGCAATCACACACTTATTACATCGAATGTCTCCAAAGAGAGCTTATCACAATAAATATGGCTTAAGGCCATCTAATACGATAATAGCGGAAGGCTTGGAAGATAAAGTGAGTCCATCAACTCCGACGGCATAGCTGAGCTGCACGGCAATGACCTAACGAACCTTACTCCTCATCTGAAAAGTCTGCAACATTTGCAACCCGAAACGGGTCAGCACATGGAATATGCTGGCAAAATAACACAGTAGAGCAAGAACAGAATAATGCTATCACTACATGCATACTTGGCTGGTGGAAAGCTCTATGGTTATAGTTTTGCGAAAAGCCAATTTATCCCTACAACAAAGGAATAGATTTTATTTTAACTATCATGGTAGTTGAAAAATCATTGAGAAGGTTCCTCCAACTCAATCCCAATTAAAGTAATTATCAACCCAACAATATTAAATTAGAGTGATGAGATACTTAAATACTCCAAGTACTAGATACTCAAAATTTGTCCATAACCGGGGACACGACTAACCATGATTAGTTTATACACTCTGCAGAGCTTTGCGCACTTTTCCCCACAAGACTCGATCTCCTCCATTGGATTTCTCGCACTACATGGTGTTTGAGAAACGAATGACCGAGACACAGTCTTTTAGAAACATTAACTCTCTACTCCTGGTAGACCATACCAAACCTACAATCCCACTACCTGCTGATCCACCTCTTCAAGAGCTTCACATAACTTACTCAACTATGCTAGAGCCCATAATAGCTTGTGGCTGCAAACGAAAGTTTCTAGCATGAATAATCTCAGTTTCCTTTGAGCCTGGGTGGCGGTCCATAGGAAGATCACACGGGTACTCCAGGATTTCCAAAAAAATACAGGCAACACTAGGTACTCCAGGTGCCTCAATCCACCCAGATGTGTATTTAAGTTACCACCTTAAGTTGAACCATTAATTAACAATCTCACATCTGTCATGGATTTCACTCACCCAAACCACGTCTACGAGCATAGCATAGCAATATAAGCAATGCATAGAAGTAACTCCCAAGGGTTTGAATGTAACAGGGTAATAGGTTCTACCTCATCAACTACTTCCCAACCCACATGTTAATGACATCCTAACCATGCAATGTTTGAGGATTGGAACTAGTGCATAAAAACTGGGTGATAAAGGGGTATGATCAAAGTGTTACTTGCCTTGCTGACGATCCGCATAACCTAGAGACTCCAAATAACACGCTTCACACTCCGGGAATTCTATCGCAAATAAACAATAACATACATAAGCAATCAAGCAAAGAAACACAGGTAAATCTCAAATAAAAAGATCTAACTAGAAAGTTCAACTTAAGAACTCTGGTTTGCAAAAATAATCAAATCAAACGAAGCAACGAAACTCAAACGGCGAAAGAAACAAGATCCGTTTACTAATCCGGACCTAGGCCAAATTTTACAGTAGCAAAAGCTTGTTTAAGTTGGTTAAACGGAAAGAGGGTCTCGAGACGAAGATCTAGGTGCTTGAATCGCCTGATTCACGAGCGAAAAGATAAACTAGAATGAAAATCGGATCAAAAATCGAGATCAGAAATAATCGTGGATTAATCCGATAAAAGAAAACTAATGAACAGGCTAACGAACGAGCGTTCGTTATCTGTAACTAACGAGCGAAACTGTTCGTTAAAAACGAACGTCTGGAAGAACGTCCTCTAAACAAAAAACCAAAAAAGACCGGCGAACAAAAAAAACGACTAGGGTTTTCTAACGAAAACCGAACCGGTTTCATAAAAAAACCGAACGACGCTAACCTCCGGCGAGGTCCGGCACGGCGGCGGCTCTCGCGAGGGGCGGCGCAACGGGGGGCGGCGCCGGCACGGCAGAGGCAAAGGGCGGCGAGGCGGCTTGCGGCGGCGGGGTCGGCGGTTCGCGGCGCGGGGTGGCGGCTCCAAGGGGCAGCGGGGTTGGCTTTTAAGGAGGGGGGCAGTGCCTTGGGGGAGGGGGCACGACGTGGGGAAACGGAGTCTGAGCCAGACTCCGGTTCGGCAGCGGCGGCGGTCTCCCGCTAGGAGATGGCGGCGCAGGGTGAGGTGGGCCGGCGTTAGGCTTCGGCCCAGCTAGGCCTTGGCGCGTTTTTTAAATAATTCCGCCAAAACTCAGAAAAATCCTAGAAAATAAAATAAAATTTTAAAAATTCCGAAACAAATTTTCTCCATCTAAATAAAATATTTAGAACGATATGAACATTTTCTTGGCCCTAAAATGCAATTTTGAAAACGTGCAATTTTTCTAATGCAACCAAAATTGCAAATAAAATCCAAATAAAAGCAAAAATTGATTCTAATATTATTCCTCCAATATTTCATTTATTTTGGAGAAGTCATATTATCTCCTCTCTTATATTAATATGAAATATTTTCGGAGAGAAAAATAATTAAAACCAAAATCCTCGTTTCGAAATTTGATAAAACCAAATTTGAAAACCGGGGAAATCCCCAACTCTCTTCGAGGGTCTTTGAGTTGCTTAGGATTTTGAGGATCGCGAGACGAAATGCAATAAAATATGATATGCAAGAATGATCTATGTATAACATTCCAAATTGAAAATTTGGGATGTTACAAACCTACCCCCCTTAAGATGAATCTCGCCCTCGAGATTCGGATTGGCTAGAAAATAGGTGTGGGTGGTCTTTGCGAAGATCATCCTCTCGTTCTCACGTGGCTTCGTCCTTAATATGGTGGCTCCACTGAACTTTGCAAAACTTGATGACCTTGCTGCGGGTGACTTGACTAGCAAACTCCAAAATCTTGACTGGCTTCTCCTCGTAAGTCAAGTCATTGTCCAACTGAATCACCTCCAAGGGTACGGTATCTCTTAGTGGTATGTCGGACATTTCAGCATGGCACTTCTTCAACAGGGAAACGTGAAACACATCGTGAACTCCTGACAGTCCTTCAGGTAACTCCGACTTGTAGGCAACTTCTCCCATCCGTTCCAAAACATGATATGGTCCTACAAATCTCGGGGCTAACTTTCCCTTAACTCCAAAACGTTTCACTCCTCGCAAAGGCGATACTTGTAGATATGCTCGATCTCCAATTTCATAGGTTACCTCCTTGCGTTTTGAATGTGCATAACTCTTCTGTCTGGACTGAGCTATCTTCAGTCTATCCCGGATCGGTTTAACCTTCTCCTCAGACTCTTTGATCAAGTCTGGTCCAAACAACTGTCGGTCTCCGACTTCATCCCACATCAACAGCGTTCTGCACCTTCGTCCATACAGGGCTTCGAATGGTGCCATCTTCAAACTGGCTTGGTAACTATTGTTGTATGATAACTCTGCGTATGGCAGATTGTCATCCCAACTAGACCCATAATCTAGCGCATAGGCTCTCAACATGTCCTCCAGAATCTGATTGACTCTCTCGGTCTGTCCATCCGTCTGCGGGTGAAAAGCTATACTGAACTCCAATATCGTTCCCAAAGTCTGGTGCAGCTGATGCCAAAACTTTGAAGTAAACTGTGTTCCTCTATCCGATACGATGGTCCTCGGAACTCCATGCAGACATACGATCCTGGTCATATATATCTTGGCCAACTTTGCACTAGTATAAGTTGTTTTCACTGGGATAAAGTGTGCCACTTGGGTCAAACGGTCAACTACTACCCATATAGAATCATATCCTGATTTGGTCCTGGGCAATCCGGTGATAAAATCCATGCCAAGTTTATCCCACTTCCATTCGGGTATTGGCATAGGCTGTAACAATCCTGCTGGCTTTTGATGCTCTGCCTTCACTCTCTGACATACATCACATACGACCACATACTCGGCGATATCCTTCTTCATCCCTGTCCACCAGAAACGCTCCTTCATATCCAAATACATCTTGGTGTTTCTGGGGTGTATCGAGTATGGTGAGTCATGTGCCTCCTGAAGTATTAACTTCCTGATCTCTGTGTTATTGGGCACATAAACACGGTCCTCAAACCTGTAACGCCCATGATGCGGCTATATCTCCCACATGCCGAAGCACGACTCAGAGGCATAACCGCATTGTAAGCAATGTCGCAAGTGAGGTAATATTCACACAACCCATGTAATACATAAGGGAAAGAGATACATAGTTGGCTTACAATCGCCACTTCACACAATACATGAATAAAGCATTACATCATCTAGATACACACAAGGTCCGACTATGGAACCAAAATAAAAGAAGACTACCCCAAATGCTACACAGATCCCCGATCGTCCCAACTGGGCTCCACTACTGATCAACTGGAAAGGGAACAACATAACGAACACGAATCTCATCGAGCTCCTCCTTGAGCTCAGTTGCGTCACCTGCACAGTTTCATCGGCACCTGCAAACTGGTTTTGGAAGGAATCTGTGAGTTACGGGGACTCAGCAAGCTCACACCCTCGCGATCAAGACTATTTAAGCTTATAGGTAAGGTAAAGGTATGAGGTGGAGCTGCAGCAAGCGACTAGCATATATGGTGGCTAACATGCACAAATGAGAGCGAGAACAGAGAGCAAAGGCATGGTCGAACAACTATGATCAAGAAGTGATCCTAGAACAACCTACGTCAAGCATTACTCCAACACCGTGTTCACTTCCCGGACCCCGCCGAGAAGAGACCATCACGGTTACACACGCGGTTGATGCATTTTAATTAAGTTAAGTTTCAGGTTATCTACAACCGGACATTAACAAATTCCCATCTGCCCATAACAGCGGGCACGGCTTTTGGAAGTTCAAATCCCTCCAGGGGTGTCCCAACTTAGACCATCACATGCTCTCAGGGTCAACGAATGATATTCCTACTCCCAAGACAATCTGATCAGACTCGGCATCCCGGTTACAAGACATCCTCGACAATGGTAAAACAAGTCTAGCAAGACCGCCCGATGCGCCGACATCCCGATAGGAGCTGCACATATCTCGTTCTCAGGGCACACCGGATAAGCAATCCGTACAACTAAAACCAGCCCTCTAGTTTCCCGGAGGTGGCGCTGCAAGGGGCTCTAGTTTGGACCAACACTTAGACAAGCACTAGCCCGGGGGGTTAAAATAAAGATGACCCTCGGGATGTGCGACTCCCAAGGGAAAAAGGCTAGGTGGCGAATGATAAAACCAAGGTTGGGCCTTGCTGGAGGAGTTTTATTCAAAGCGAACTGTCAAGGGGTTCCCATTATAACCCAACTGTGTAAGGAACGCAAAATCCGGGAACATAACACCGATATGACGGAAACTAGGGCAACAAGAGTGGAACAAAACACCAGGCATAAGGCCGAGCCTTCCACCCTTTACCAAGTATATAGATGCATTAATATCAATAAGAGATATTGTGATATCCCAACAAATATCCATGTTCCAACAAGGAACAAACTCCAATCTTTACCTGCAACTAAAAATGCTATAAGAGGGGCTGAGCAAAGCGGTAACATAGCCAAACAACGGTTTGCTAGGACAAGGTGGGTTAGAGGCTTGTCTTAACAATATGTGAGGCATGATAAGCAAGTGGTAGGTATCGCAACATAGGCATAGCAATAGAGCGAGGAACTAGCAAGCAAAGATAGAAATGATTTCGAGGGTATGGTCATCTTGCCTGAGATCCCACAAGGAAGAAGAACGTGTCCAAGAAGAATACAAACGTACGTAGTCGAACGGATCCTCACAAATGCGACGTTAACGGATATAACCCGAAGAAGCAACACCGGAAAGAAGCAAACAACATAGTAAACAACCATCACATAATCATGGCATGATGCACAATCAAGTATGATGCATGTCCGGTCTAAATATGCATGGCATGGCAAAGTGTACAAACAACTCTACAAGTTAAGTGGAGCTCAATATGCAACGAGTTTCATATTGACGAAACACCACGTCAATTATTTAGTTCTCTCCCGTTTAGGTACCCAACAATATTAAATGTTGATTGATGTCTACTACACAACCTTCTTCTTGTAGACGTTGTTGCGCCTCCAAGTGCAGAGGTTTGTAGGACAGTAGCAAATTTCCCTCAAGTGGATGACCTAAGGTTTATCAATTCGTAGAAGGTGTAGGATGAAGATGGTCTCTCTCAAGCAACCCTGCAACCAAATAACAAAGAGTCTCTTGTGTCCCCAACACACCCAATACAATGGTAAATTGTATAGGTGCACTAGTTCGGCGAAGAGATGGTGATACAAGTGGTATATGGATAGTAGATAATAGTATTTGTAATCTGAAATTATAAAAACAGAAAGGTAATGAATAATAAAAGTGAGCGTAAACGGTATTGCAATGTGTTGAAATAAGGCCTAGGGTTTATACTTTCGCTAGTGTAAGTTCCCTCAACAATACTAACATAATTGGATCACATAACTATCCCTCAACATGCAACAAAGAGTCACTCCAAAGTCACTAATAGCGGAGAATGAACGAAGAGATTATGGTAGGGTACGAAATCACCTCAAAGTTATTCTTTCCAATCAATCCGTTGGGCTATTCCTATAAGTGTCACAAACAGCCCTAGAGTTCGTACTAGAATAACACCTTAAGACAGAAATCAACCAAAACCCTAATGTCACCTAGATACTCCAATATCACCTCAAGTATCCGTGGGTATGATTATATGATATGCATCACACAATCTTAGATTCATCTATTCAACCAACACATAGAACCTCAAAGAGTGCCCCAAAGTTTCTACCGGAGAATCACGACGAAAACGTGTGCCAACCCCTATGCATAGGTTGCCAATGTCACGAAACCCGCAAGTTGGTCACCAAAATATACATCAAGTGGCACGTGGTATCCCATTGTCACCACAGATATCCACGGCAAGACATACATGAAGTGTTCTCAAATCTCTAAAGACTCAATCCGATGAGATAACTCAAAAGGGGAAACTCGATTCCTTACAAGAGAGAAGAGGGGGAGGAGAAACATAAGATCCAACTATAATAGCAAAGCTCACGATACATCAAGATCGTATCATCTCAAGAACACGAGAGAGAGAGAGAGAGAGAGAGAGATCAAACACATAGCTACTGGTACATACCCTCAGCCCCGAGGGAGAACTACTCCCTCCTCATCATGGAGAGCACCGGGATGATGAAGATGGCCACCGGAGAGGGATTGCCCCCTCCGGCAGGGTGCCGGAATGAGTCTAGATTGGTTTTCGGTGGCTACGGAGGTTTCTGGCGGCGGAACTCCCGATCTATTTTCTGTTCTGGAAGTTTTAGGGTATATGGAGTTATATAGGCTGAAGAAGCACGTCAGGGGAGCCGCGGGGGCCCCACGAGGCAGGGGGGCTCGCCCTAGGGGGGTGGGCGTGCCCCCCACCCTCGTGGGCAGCTCCCGTATCTTCTGACGCGGGGTCCAAGTCCATCAGGTGTGTTTCCTTCCAAAATTAACTTCTCTAGTTGATTTCGTTCCGTTTCGACTCCGTCTGATATTCCTTTTCTTCAAAACACTGAAATAGGCATAAAACAGCAAATCTGGGCTGGGCCTCCGGTTAATAGGTTAGTCCCAAAAGTAATATAAAAGTGGATAATAAAGCCCAATATTGCCCAAAACGGTAGATAATATAGCATGGAGCAATCAAAAATTATAGATACGTTGGAGACGTATCATTGATTAACATGCAAGAGTTGAAACATGAGTAGAAAAACATAGTTAGGCATTTTAAATGAGGCCGGAAACATCAAACAACAATTCCGTTAAATCCTCATGTGCATTTAGCAATTTAATGCATACAACAATTTTAAACATTCTTAATGTTGTTAACATGATGCGGATGACATGTGCAAGTTTATGCAATTTTTATTAAAGTTGACAAGAGCAATAAGAAGCATTTGTCACCGTCGTGGAAAGGAAAAGGGGTGCCATGGCAACGATAACGAAACGATGCCACAGCAACGTTCCGGTTCCGACAACTCATTGAGACGTCGGTGCAAAAGAAAGTGTGGTGGGGGCGTGCAAAAGATGGTGGGGCGCTCCCGGATTCCGGGTGTCCCACGAGTTGGCGACAAGGAAACAAGTGACAATTTGGACACGGTGCAACCACGAGCATCTCAAACATCGCAAGCATTCGTTCACGTGCGCCGTCTCGATGGTTATACCTTCGAAGCGTGAGTTATTGTAACATCCCAAATTTTTAATTTGGAATGTTATACATAGTCATCCATGCATAACATATTTTATTCGCATTTCGTCTCGTGATCCTCAAAATCCTAAGCAACTCAAGGACCTTTGGAGAGAGTTGGGGATTTCCCGGTTTTCAAATTTTATCTTTATCAAATTTTGAAACGAGGATTTTGGTTTTAATTATTGTTCTCTGCGAAAATATTTCATATTAAAATACAAGAGAGGAGATAAGATGACTTCTCCCAAATAAATGAAATGTTGGAGGAAAAATATTAAAATCAAATATTTGTTCCATTTGGATTTTATAGCAATTTGTTGCATTAGAAAAAAATTGCTCGTTTTCAAAATTGCATTTTAGGGCCAAGAAAATGTTTTAAGATTTGTTTTGGCATTTTTAGATTTTTATTTATTTTTCTAGGATTTTATTTCCGTCGGCAAAATTATTTTAAGAAAAAGAAGTTCCCGCGCCCGACTGGGCCTAAGGCCCAGCCGAGCTAGGCCGGCCCGCCCGCGCCACCGCCTCCGTCGCCTGCACCGCCGTGCCCGGCACGGACGCCGAGGAGAGTCCGGCTCGGACTCCTCCTCGGGCGCCCCCTCGCCCAAGCAAGCCGCCTCCCCCGCCCCTTTATAAACCGCCACCCCGCCGCCCAAACCGCCACCCCACCGCGCCTGCCCCGCCGCCCCAAGCCGCAGCAGCCGCCGCCGCTTGCCGCCGCCGCCGCTTGCCGCCGCCGCAGCCGCAGCCGAGCCCCGCTGCCGCCGCCGAGCCGCTGCCGCCCCGCGAGCCGCCGTCCCGCCGCCCGCACCCCGCCCCGCCGGAGCCCCTCGCCGGAGGTAGTCGTCGGATCCGCTGCCGGTTTTTCTTTCTAAAACCGTTCGTTTTTTTTAAAAACCCTAGATTCATTTTTTCGGATCGCCGGTTTTTTTCTTGGTTCTTCTAGTTAGCGGGCGTTCGTCCGAACACTCGTTTTAACGAATGGTTCTTCGCCCGTTAGATACAACTAACGAATGCTCGTTCGTTAGTTTGTTCGTCAGTTTTCTTTTATCGGATTTAATCCGCGATTTTCTCTGATCGCGATTTCTGATCCGATCTTAGTTTCTATTTATCTTTTCGCTCGTTAGTCGGAATCAGGCAATTCAAGCGCCTGGAGTTTCGTCTCGAAACCCTCTTTCCGTTTAACCAACTCAAACAAGTTTTCTCTACTATAAAATTTGACCTAGTTTCAGATTAGTAAACGAAGCTTCTCTCTTTCGTCGTTTGAGTTTCGTTGCTCTGTTTGATTTGATTCTTTTTGCGAACCAGAGTTCTTAATTTGAACTTTCTGGTCAACCTCTTTTATTTGAGTTTTGCTTGTGCATCGTTGCTTGTTACTAATGTATGCTATTGTTTGCTTGCGATAGAACACCCGAAGTGCGAAGCGTGCTGCTACGAGTCCCTAGGTTTCGCAGATCGTCAGCAAGGCAAGTAACACTTTGATCATATCCCTTTATCACCCAGTTTTTACGCATTAGTTCCAATCCTCAAACATTGCATGATTAGGACGTCATTAACTTGTGGGTTGGGAATTACTTGATGAGGTAGAACCTATTGCCCTGTTACATTCAAACCCCTGGGAGTTACTCTACGTGTTGCTTATATTACTATGCTATGCTATGCTCATAGACGTGGTTTGGGTTTGAGTGAAATCCATGACAGATGTGAGATTGTTAAATTAATGGTTCAACTTAAGGTGGCAACTTAATCAAACAACTGGGTGGATTGAGGCACCTGGAGTACCCAGTGTTGCCTGTATTTTTGGAAATCCCGGAGTACCCGTGTGATCTTCCTATGGACCGCCACCCAGGCTCAAAGGGAACTGAGATGATTCATGCTAGAAACTTCCGTGTGCAGCCACAAGCTATTATGGGCTCTAGCATAGTTGAGTAAGTTACGTGAAGCTCTTGAAGAGGCAGATCAGCAGGTAGTGGGATGTAGGTTTGGTATGGTCTGTCCAGAGTAGAGAGTTAATGTTTCTGAAAGACTGTGTCTCGGTCATCCGTTTCTCAAACACCCTGTAGTGCGAGAAATCCAACGGAGGAGATCGAGTCTTGTGGGGAAAAGTGCGCAAACCTCTGCAGAGTGTACAATCTAATCATGGTTAGCCGTGTCCCCGGTTATGGACAATTCTTGAGTATCTAGTACTTGGGTTATCACATGTATCTCATCATGTTTAATTAATATTGTTGGGTTGTTAATCACTTTAATTGGGATTGAGTTGGAGGAACCTTCTCAATGATGTTTCAACTACCATGATAGTAAAATTAAAATCTATTCCTTTGTTGTAGGGAAAAATTGGCTTTTCGCAAAACTGTAACCATAGAGCTTTTCACCAGCCAAATATGCATGTAGTGATAGCATTATTTTTGTTCTTGCTCTCCTATGTTACTTTGCCAGCATATTCCATGTGCTGACCCGTTTCGGGCTACAACGTATTATGTTGCAGACTTTTTAGACGAGGAGTAAGGTTCGTTAGGTCGTTGTCGTGCAGCTCAGTTATGCCGTTGGAGTTGATGGACTCACTTTATCTTCCAAGCCTTCCACTGTTATCGTATTAGATGGCCTTAAGCCATATTATTGTAATAAGTTCTCTCTTGAGACTTTTGATGTAATAAGTGTGTGATTGCTACTCTGTTATAAATCCTTCGAGTACTGTGTGTGTCAGCATTACTGATCCAGGGATGACACGGAAGCACAGAGACTTGACCATCTGAGGTCGGGTCGCTACAAGATGGTATCAGAGCACACGCTGAGTGTAGGACACGACCACTAAGATAAACCCTAGGTCACACCTCTCTTCTCATTTCTGACTCCTCTCCATTTTCTACTCTTTAGGATGACGGAGATGAAGAACAAGTTTGCACAACCGGATGAAGACACACCTTTTGGACGCCACTTGAAGGAAGTCACTAGGTAATTGAACATTGGAATACCAAGCTTCACTGGGATGTACAATGCCACTTTACCTAAAGAGGAGCATTGGATGATTCAAGTACAAGTTCCAGGAAGGACGTTCTCGCCAACTTCTAAACCCATAGAGTTTTCTTTCGAAGCACCCACCTGGAGTCTAGGCGAGAGCATGGCAGCCCACATTACCATTGGACGAATTGGAGAAGTTTACAACAGGGAAGTTAAGGACACTATTTACCAAATATGTGGGCGCCGAGACGAGCAATGGGAAGTAATCAGCATCAGGAAGGATAGATCCATTGCCGCCTTCATTCAGGAGTTAAACCAACACATTTGATGCCAGGAGAACCAGATGAGCGCGGACATGATGGACTTGAAGAAGGCGAAGACTAGGATCATCGAACTGGAGGAAGAACTCAAGTTTACACGCGATGGATATGAGGAGGAAATCAAGACACTACTGGAGAAGAATGACGACCTAGTCAAGAAGATCGGAGTAATCATGGGAGGGCCAGCACCGGGAGACGAAGACGAAGATCCCACTTGCCCGGACAACTACATCATCATCGACGACACCGATTCCGATCCTAGTGATGATGACTATGAAGATGAAGCTGGAGCACACATCATGGAGTCTTCCACCGATCAAAATTTCTAGATGACTACCATATATCACTAGTATTCCCCCATGTATTTAGTAGTAGTTGAGCACTTGTGCGATAGTGCTAGATCGTTTGTACGCCCTTGCTTGATTGATTGAGTGAAATGATTGTGTTTGTCTCATGTGCATATGGGTAGTGTTTTCTCATTAGACCTCTTTTCTATTCTAAATCTCTTCCATCTAAACCCCTCAGATGCCTCCGAGACGTGACACTGGTTTTGCCTTCCCACCGGAGCTCACCCAGTTGATCCAACAGCATAATACGTTGATGCAATTCCTAGTTCAGAACCAGGGCAACAACAACAACAACAACAACAAAACGCCGCCCGTGGACAACCTAGCCCGTTTTCTATGGTTACAGCCGCCGGTGTTTTCCAGTAGCACTGAGCCTATAGTTGCTGATGATTGGCTACGCCGTATTGGAAGGGAGTTGACCACCGTAGGTTGCATAGATGCTGAGAGGGTGCGCTTTGCCGCACATCAATTGGATGGACCAGCATCCTCATGGTGGGAGAATTACACAGCCACTTTTCCTATAGCCAATATCACTTGGGACTAGTTTCAGCAAGCTTTCCGCACCGCCCATATCTCAACTGGAGCCATGTAGATGAAGAAGTGGGAGTTTCGCAACCTACGCCAGGGGAACCGTACTCTGGCTCAGTATGTGGATGAGTTTAGCAAGTTATCTTGCTACGCCCCTAATGATGTGGCCACAGATGCAGCGAAACAGGAGAAGTTTATGGAAGGGCTGAATGATGAGATGAGTATGCAGTTGATGGTAGCAGCCTTCAACAACTACCAGGAGTTGGTAGATAAGGCTCTTATGATTGAAGGGGAGCAACAACAGATTGAGAGCCCCAAGAGGAAGTATGGACAAGGGAAGTATAACTCAGGAGCTCAGCAGAAACCTCGCCTAACCCCGAACTCGGGAGGACTTGTTCATAACCATGGAGGTCACAACCACACTAGAGGAGGATCACATAACCATAATGGTTCTAAGAATGGGAATGGGAACGGAACCAACAATAATCATAACCGCCCCAACCCAGCCACACCCGCCAAAAGGGACTTAAGTCATGTTACGTGTTTCAAGTGCGGGAAGACTGGACACTACGCCACGGAGTGCCTTGAAGGAAAGAATGGAAATGGAAATGGGAGTGCTGGGAAGAAGCCAAATCCATTTAACAAAGGACAAGTGAATCACGTTAACGTGGAGGAGGTTGAAGAGCAGCTGGACGCGGTAATAGGTAAGTTTTTGGTTAAGTCATTTACCACTCTTGTTCTTTTTGATACTGGTGCATCACATTCATACATATCAAGGGGATTCGTGGATAAGTTTAAACTACCAACCCAAACCCTTAGGACCCCTCTTTTAGTAAGTTCACCCAGAGCAGAGTATATGGCCAGCTGATGGTGTGACCAGATAGCCTTAACCATTGGCACACATGTGTTTCCGTCCGACCTAATTATCTTGGAGTCGCAAGGATTGGATGTGATATTGGGTATGGACTGGATGTCAAAGTATGGAGGAAGCATTGACTGTGCGAGTAAGTCGATTTATCTCACCACCCCGGAGGGAAAAAGAATTAAGTATGTGTCTAGGCATGTGCCTAAAAGGATCCAAGTGAATGCCCTTACGAGAGTTGTTCAGGAGGAAGTGCCGGTAGTAAAGGATTACCCGGATGTTTTCCTAGAGGAGTTACCAGGCATGCCACCGGACAGAGATATTGAGTTTCTGATAGAGCTGTTACCATGAACAGGACCAATATCCAAAAGACCCTATCGGATGCCCGCAAATGATCTGGAAGAAATTAAGAAACAGATCAAGGAATTATTGGATAAAGGATACATCCGAAGAAGTTCATCACCTTGGGGAGCCCCAGTACTTCTGGTTGAGAAGAAAGATAAATCCCTAAGGATGGTTGTTGATTATCAAGCATTAAATGAAGTGACGATTAAGAACAAGTACCCACTGCCGATGATCAACGACCTGTTTGATCAGTTGCAAGGAGATAAAGTGTTTTCGAAGATCGATTTGTGATCGGGGTATCATCAGTTGAAGATACGAGAGAAGGACATACCGAAGACAACATTCACAACACGATATGGATTATACGAGTACACGGTCATGTCATTTGGACTGACTAATGCCCCTGCCTATTTTAAATGAGCATGATGAACAAGGTGTTCATGGAGTATTTGGACAAGTTTGTTGTGGTGTTTATTGATGATATTATGGTATACTCGAAGAATGAGGAGGAGCACAAGGAGCATTTGCGCTTAGTTCTCGAGAAACTCAGGGAACACCAGTTGTATGCTAAGTTTAGCAAATGCGAATTTTGGTTGAAGGAAGTCGGGTTCCTTGGACATGTTATATCGGGAGAAGGTATAGCAGTAGACCCCAGCAAAATTCAGTCAGTCACTGAATGGTTGGCACCCGTTTCAGTTAGCGAGATCCGAAGTTTTCTTGGACTCGCAGGATACTACCGGAGATTTATTGAGAACTTTTCCAAGATTGCAAAACCAATGACTGAACTGTTGAAGAAGGATACTAAGTTTAAATGGACAGAAGATTGCGAGGCAAGTTTCCAGGAATTGAAGAAATGTTTGACTACAGCCCCAGTGCTAGTACTGCCAGATATACATAAGGAGTTCCAAATGTACTGCGATGCCTCACGCTTAGGACTTGGATGTGTGCTTATGCAGGACGGGAGAGTTGTTTCGTATGCCTCATGACAACTAAAACCTCATGAGTTGAACTATGCCACGCATGATTTGGGGTTAGCAGCCGTAGTGCATGCATTGAAGACCTGGAGACATTACCTTATTGGAAACTGTTGTGATGTGTACACGGACCATAAGAGTTTGAAGTACATTTTCACCCAGAAGGAACTGAACCTTCGACAGAGGAGATGGTTGGAGCTTATAAAGGATTATGACATGAAACTACACTATCATCCAGGAAAGGCCAATGTCGTAGCAGACGCTTTGAGCCGAAAGAGTTATGCTAATATCCTTGAAAGTAAGGGACTGCCAAAGGAATTAGCAGAGGACATCATGGAACTTCGATTGGAGATTGTTCCTAGAGGATTTATTGCAACAACGGAGGTCCAGTCGACATTGCTGGAAAAGATTCGGGAAGCCCAGAAAGAGGACAAGGAGATTGCTGAGATAAAGGAGAAGATGAGCAAAGGAAAGGCCAAAGGTTTTCATGAAGATGAGCACGATACCCTATGGTTTGAGGACCGAGTTTATGTGCCCAATAACCAGGAGATCAGGAAGTTAATACTTCAAGAGGCCCATGACTCACCATACTCGATACACCCCAGAAACATCAAGATGTATTTGGATTTGAAGGAACGTTTCTGGTGGACCGGTATGAAGAAGGATATTGCCGAGTATGTCGCCGTATGTGATGTATGTCAGAAAGTTAAGGCAGAACATCAGAAGCCAGCAGGACTGTTATAGCCTATGCCGATACCCGAATGGAAGTGGGATAAACTTGGCATGGATTTTAACTTCCTGATCCTAGTGAAAACCACCTATACAAGTGCAAAGTTGGCCAAGATATATATGTCTAGGATCGTATGTCTGCATGGAGTTCCGAGGACCATTGTATCAGATAGAGGGACACAATTTACTTCAAAGTTCTGGCATCAGTTACATCAGACTTTGGGAACAAGGTTAGAGTTCAGTACAACTTTCCACCCGCAGACAGATGGACAGACTGAGAGAGTGAACCAAATTTTGGAGGACATGTTGAGAGCCTGTGTGCTAGATTATGGATCCAGTTGGGATGACAATTTGCCATACGTAGAGTTTTCCTGCAACAATAGCTATCAAGCCAGTTTGAAGATGGCACCGTTTGAAGCCATGTATGGACGAAGATGCAGAACACCGTTAATGTGGGACGAGGTAGGAGACCGACAGTTGTTTGGACCAGACTTGATCAAGGAGTCTGAGGAGAAGATAAAATTGATCCGAGACCGACTAAAGATTGCTCAGTCCAGGTAAAAGAGTTATGCAGACTCAAAACGCAAGGAGGTAATCTACGAAATTGGAGATAGAGCATATCTGCGAGAATCGTCCTTGTGAGGAGTGAAACGTTTTGGTGTTAAAGGAAAGTTAGCCCAGCGATTTGTAGGACCGTATCGCATTTTGGAACGGATGGGAGAAGTTGCCTACAAGTTGGAGTTACCTGAGGGATTGTCAGGAGTCCACGATGTGTTCCACGTTTCACAGCTGAAGAAGTGTCATGCAGAGATGACAGATATACCGCTAAGAGATACAGTACCCCTGGAGGCGATTCAGTTGGACAGTCATTTGACTTATGAGGAGAAACCAGTTAAGATTTTGGAGTTTGCCAGCAGAATCACCAGAAGTGAGGTTATCAAGTTTTGTAAAGTTCAGTGGAGCCACCATACCAAGGACGAAGCCACATGGGAACGAGAGGGTGATCTTCGCAAAGACCACCCACACCTATTTTCTAGCCAACCCGAATCTCGAGGGCGAGATTCATCTTAAGGGGGGTAGGTTTGTAACATCCCAAAGTTTCAATTTGGAATGTTATACATAGTCATCCATGCATAACATATTTTATTCGCATTTCATCTCGCGATCCTCAAAATCCTAAGCAACTCAAGGACCTTAGGAGAGAGTTGGGGATTTCCCGGTTTTCAAATTTGATCTTTATCAAATTTTGAAACGAGGATTTTGGTTTTAATTATTTTTCTCTCCGAAAATATTTCATAATACAAGAGTGGAGATAAGATGACTTCTCCAAAATAAATGAAATGTTGGAGGAAAAATATTAAAATCAAATATTTGTTCCATTTGGATTTTATAGCAATTTGTTGCATTAGAAAAAAAATTGCACGTTTTCAAAATTGCATTTTAGGGCCAAGAAAATGTTCATCTCGTTCTAAATATTTTACTTAGACGGTAAAAATTTGTTTTGGCATTTTTAGACTTTTATTTATTTTTCTAGGATTTTATTTCCGTCGGCAAAATTATTTTTAAAAAAGAAGAAGTTCCCGCGTCCGACTAGGCCTAAGGCCCAGCCGAGCCAGGCCGGCCCGCCCGCGCCACCGCCTCCCCCGCCCACGCCGCTGTGCCCGGCACGGACGCCGAGGAGAGTCCGGCTCGGACTCCTCCCCGGGCGCCCCCTCGCCCAAGCAAGCCGCCGCCCCACCCCCTTTATAAACCGCCACCCCACCGCGCCTGCCCCCGCCGCCCCAAGCCGCAGCCGCCGCCGCCGCTTGCCGCCGCCGCCGCCTGCCTCGCCGCCACCGCAGCCGCAGCCGAGCCCCGCCGCTGCTGCTTGCTGCCACCGCCGAGCCGCCGCCGCCCCGCCGCCCGCACCCCGCCCCGTCGGAGCCCCTCGCCGAAGGTAGTCACCGGATCCGCCGCCGGTTTTTCTTTCTAAAACCGTTCGTTTTTTTAAAACCCTAGATTCGTTTTTTGAATCGCCAGTTTTTTTCATGGTTCTTCTAGTTAGCGGACATTCGTCCGAACGTTCGTTTTAACGAATGGTTCTTCGCCCGTTAGATACAACTAACGAACGCTCGTTCATTAGTCTGTTCGTCAGTTTTCTTTTATCGGATTTAATCTGCGATTTTCTCTGATCACGATTTCTGATCCGATCTTAGTTTCTGTTTATCTTTTCGCTTGTTAGTCGGAATCAGGCGATTCAAGCGCCTGGAGTTTCGTCTCGAAACCCTCTTTCTGTTTAACCAACTCAAACAAGTTTTCTCTACTGTAAAATTTGACCTAGTTTCAGATTAGTAAACGAAGCTTCTCTCTTTCGCCGTTTGAGTTTCGTTGCTCCGTTTGATTTGATTCTTTTTGTGAACCAGAGTTATTAGTTTGAACTTTCTGGTCAACCTCTTTTATTTGAGTTTTGCTTGTGCATCGTTGCTTGTTACTTATGTATGCTATTGTTTGCTTGCGATAGAACACCCGGAGTGCGAAGTGTGCTGCTACGAGTCCCTAGGTTTCGCAGATCGTCAGCAAGGCAAGTAACACTTTGATCATATCCCATTATCACCCAGTTTTTACGCATTAGTTCCAATCCTCAAACATTGCATGATTAGGACGTCATTAACTTGTGGGTTGGGAATTACTTGATGAGGTAGAACCTATTGCCCTGTTACATTCAAACCCCTGGGAGTTACTCTACGTGTTGCTTATATTACTATGCTATGCTATGCTCATAGACATGGTTTGGGTTTGAGTGAAATCCATGATAGATGTGAGATTGTTAAATTAATGGTTCAACTTAAGGTGGCAACTTAATCAAACAACTAGGTGGATTGAGGCACCTGGAGTACCCAGTGTTGCCTGTATTTTTGGAAATCCCGGAGTACCCGTGTGATCTTCCTATGGACCGCCACCCAGGCTCAAAGGGAATTGAGATGATTCATGCTAGAAACTTCTGTGTGCAGCCACAAGCTATTATGGGCTCTAGCATAGTTGAGTAAGTTACCTCAAGCTCTTGAAGAGGCAGATCAGCAGGTAGTGGGATGTAGGTTTGGTATGGTCTGTCCGGAGTAGAGAGTTAATGTTTCTGAAAGATTGTGTCTCGGTCATCCATTTCTCAAACACCCTGTAGTGCGAGAAATCCAATGGAGGAGATCGAGTCTTGTGGGGAAAAGTGCGCAAACCTCTGTAGAGTGTACAATCTAATCATGGTTAGCCGTGTCCCCGGTTATGGACAATTCTTGAGTATCTAGTACTTGGGTTATCACATGTATCTCATCATGTTTAATTAATATTGTTGGGTTGTTAATCACTTTAATTGGGATTGAGTTGGAGGAACCTTCTCAATGATGTTTCAACTACCATGATAGTAAAATTAAAATCTATTCCTTTGTTGTAGGGAAAAATTGGCTTTTCGCAAAACTGTAACCATAGAGCTTTTCACCAGCCAAATATGCATGTAGTGATAGAATTATTTTTGTTCTTGCTCTACTGTGTTACTTTGCCAGCATATTCCATGTGCTAACCCATTTCGGGCTGCACCATATTATGCTGCAGACTTTTCAGACGAGGAGTAAGGTTCGTTAGGTCGTTGCCGTGCAGCTCAGTTATGCCGTTGGAGTTGATGGACTCACTTTATCTTCCAAGCCTTCCGCTGTTATTGTATTAGATGGCCTTAAGCCATATTATTGTAACAAGTTCTCTCTTGAGACTTTCGATGTAATAAGTATGTGATTACTACTCTGTTATAAATCCTTCGAGTACTGTGTGTGTCAGCATTACCGATCCAGGGATGACACAGAAGCACAGAGACTTGACCATCTGAGGTCGGGTCGCTACAGTTATTGGATGGGTTCAAGTTCGATGCGGTGTAGGGGAAGTAGACGTTCTCGGGATGTTTGGTAGTGGAAGTAGGGGTACATGACGACTGTAGAGGTTCTCGCGATCTCGGCGACGGTAGTGGTACATGTTTATCTGTAGTCGAACATGACGATCCGGAGAGGGTACTTGGCAACAAGCACGTCGTCAGTAGTTGTGCACAATCGTTGTTGGACTTGACGGGTTCGAGGTCTTCGGACGTAGTGGTACATGTTCGTTTTTCAGAGAGGTACATGGCGTTCTTCGGTCATAGGTACTTGACGTTTTTGCTACCCGGGTCTTCAGCGACAGTCGTTGTACACATGACGTTGGGGTACTTGTCGGTCCGGGTCTTGACGGAGTAGATGTACACGTTTCGTAGATGAACTTAGCGTAACCGTGTAGTAGATGTACATGTATCAAGCATCCCCAAGCTTAATTCCTGCTCGTCCTCGAGTAGGTAAATGATAAAAAGATAATTTTTGATGTGGAATGCTAGTTGGCATAATTTCAATGTAATTCTTCTTAATTGTGGTATGAATATTCAGATCCATAAGATTCAAGACAAAAGTTTAATATTGACATAGAAATAATAATACTTCAAGCATACTAATAAAGCAATCATGTCTTCTCAAAATAACATGGCCAAAGAGAGCTATCCCTACAAAATCACATAGTCTGGCTATGCTCCATCTTCACCACACAAAGTATTTAAATCATGCACAACCCCGATGACAAGCCAAGCAATTGTTTCATACTTTTGATGTTCTGAAACTTTTACAATCTTCACGCAATACATGAGCGTGAGCCATGGACATAGCACTATAGGTGGAATAGAATGGTGGTTGTGGAGAAGACAAAAAGGGAGAAGATAGTCTCACATCAACTAGGCGTATCAACGGGCTATGGAGATGCCCATCAATAGATATCAATGTGAGTGAGTAGGGATTGCCATGCAACGGATGCACTAGAGCTATAAATGTATGAAAGCTCAACAAAAGAAACTAGTGGGTGTGCATCCAACTTGCTTGCTCATGAAGACCTAGGGCATTTTGAGGAAGCCCATCATTGGAATATACAAGCCAAGTTCTATAATGAAAGATCCCCACTAGTATATGAAAGTGATAACATATGAGACTCTCTATATGAAGAACATGGTGCT
This sequence comes from Triticum aestivum, assembly GCF_018294505.1. Lineage (NCBI taxonomy): Eukaryota > Viridiplantae > Streptophyta > Magnoliopsida > Poales > Poaceae > Triticum > Triticum aestivum. The sequence continues at coordinate 372,325,433 of NC_057806.1, read as the reverse complement.
ACATTGAAGCACAATATATGAGACTCGCTATATCATGGTGCTACTTTGAAGCACAAGTGTGGAAAAAAGGATAGTAGCATTGCCCCCTTTTTTTTATTATTTGTCCTTCCTTTTTTTATTTGGCCTTTCTTTTTTTATTTGGCCTTTCTTATTTTTTTGGGACAATGCTCTATTGAATGATGATCATCACACTTCTATTTATTTACAACTCAATGATACAACTTGATACTAGAACAAAGTATGACTCTATATGAATGCCTCCAGCAGTGTACCGGGATATGCAATGAATCAAGAGTGACAAGTATGAAAGAATCATGAATAGTGGCTTTGCCACAAATACTATGTCAACTACATGATCATGCTAAGCAATATGACAATGATGAATGTGTCATGATGAACGGAATGGTGGAAAGTTGCATGGCAATATATCTTGGAATGGCTATGGAAATGCCATAATAGGTAGGTATGGTGGCTGTTTTGAGGAAGGTATATGGTGGGTTTGTGGTACCGACGAAAGTTGCGCGGTACTAGAGAGGCTAGCAATGGTGGAAGGGTGAGAGTGTGTATAATCCATGGACTCAACATTAGTCATAAAGAACTCACATACTTATTGCAAAAATCTATTAGTTATCTAAACAAAGTACTACGCGCATGCTCCTAGGGGGATAGATTGGTAGGAAAAGACCATCGCTCGTCCCCGACCGCCACTCATAAGGAAGGCAATCAATAAATAAATCATGCTCCGACTTCATCACATAACGGTTCACCATACGTGCATGCTACGGGAATCACAAACTTCAACACAAGTATTTCTCAAATTCACAACTACTCAACTAGCATGACTCTAATATCACCATCTCCATATCTCAAAACAATCATCAAGTATCAATCTTCTCATAGTATTCAAAACACTCATAAGAGAATTTTATTATTAATCTTGTATACCTAGCATATTAGGATTTTGAGAAAATTACCATGCTATTTAAGACTCTCAAAATAATCTAAGTGAAGCATGATAGTTCATATATTTCTTCAAAATAAAACTACCACCATGCTCTAAAATATATAAGTGAAGCCCTAGAGCAAATGACAAACTACACCGAAAGATATAAGTGAAGATCAATGAGTAGTCGAATAATCATGCAACTATGTGAAGACTCTCTAACATTTAAGAATTTCAGATCTTGGTATTTTATTCAAACAGTAAGCAAAGCAAAATAAAATGACATTCTAAGAATAGCAAACATCATGTGAAGAAGCAAAAACTTAGGATCAACCGATACTTACCGATAATTGTTGAAGAAGAAAGGTGGGATGCCAACCGGGGCATCCCCAAGCTTAGACGCTTGAGACTTCTTGAAATATTATCTTGGGGTGCCTTGGGCATCCCCAATCTTGAGCTTTTGTGTCTCCTTAATTCCTCTCATATCACGGTCTCCCTAAATCTCAAAAGCTTCATCCACACAAAACTCAACAAGGACTCGTGAGATAAGTTAGTATAAACCATTGCCAAAACCTTATCATACTCTACTGTAGCAAATCACTAAAATTATTATTCAACATTGCATACTAAATTCCTCTGCATATTTAATAGTCCTATCCACAAATAGAATCATTAAAGAAGCAAACATATGCAAACAATGCAAACATAACAGCAATCTGCCTAAACAGGATAGTCTGTAAAGAATGCAGCAACATCCATACTTCCCTAGCTCCAAAAATTATGAAAGAAAATTCCCACTGTAGTAAATTTATCAGATCTTAATATGCAAAAGCTTTCAACATTTTATCACATTCTGACTTTTCTAGGGAATTATTGCAACAGCGGTAAACTTTCTGTTTTCAAACAGCAACATGTATACTTGTAACATAGGCATAGTAAAGGCTATCAATGCCACTTTTATTGAAATAAAAGATGCAAAACATTGTTCTAAATAACAGCAAGCAAATCCTAACAAAATAAATTGACGCTCCAAGCAAAACACATATCATGTGGCGAATAAAAATATAGCTCCAAGTAAAGTTACCGATGAACGAAGACGAAGGAGGGGATGCCTTCCGGGGTATCCCCAAGCTTAGGCTCTTGCCACTCCTTATTCCATAGTCCATCGAATCCTTACCCAAAACTTGAAAACTTCACAACACAAAACTTAACAGAAAACTCGTAAGGTCCATTAGTATAAGAAAGCAAAACACCACTTCAAGGTACTGTAATGAACTCATTCTTAATTTATATTGGTGTTAAACATACTGTATTCCAACTTCTCTATGGTTTATAACCTATTTTACTAGCCATAGATTCATCAAAATAATTAAACAACACATGAAAAACAGAATCTGTCGAAAACAGAACAGTCTGTAGTAATCTGGATCAAACGTATACTTATGGAACGCATAAAATTCTCAAATAAATTTCTGCACCTGAGGAATTTATCTATTAATCACCTGCAAAAAGAATTAACTAAATAGCACTCTCCAAATAAAAATGGCAGCAGTTCTCGTGAGCGCTAAAGTTTCTGTTTTTGACAGCATGATCAACAAGACTTTCCCAAAGTCTTCCCAATGGTTCTACTTGGCACAAACACTAATTAAACACATAAAACCGCATCTAAACAGAGGCTAGATGAATTATTTATTACTAAACAGGAACAAAAATCAAGGAACAAAAATAAAGTTGGGTTGCCTCCCAACAAGCGCTATCGTTTAACGCCCCTAGCTAGGCATGATGATTTCAATGATGCTCACATAAAGGATAGGAATTGAAACATAAAGAGAGCATCATGAAGAATATGACTAGCACATTTAAGCCTAACCCACTTCCTATGAATAGGGATTTTGTGAGCAAACAACTTGTGGAAACAATAATTAATTAGCATAGGAAGGTAAAACAAGCATAACTTCAAAACTTTAAGCACATAGAGAGGAAACTTGATATTATTGCAATTCCTACAAGCATATGTTCCTCCCTCATAATAATTTTCAGTAGCATCCTAAATGAATTCAACTATATAACCAGCACCTAAATCATTCTTTTCATGATCTACAAGCATAGAAAATTTACTACTCTCCACATAAGCAAAATTCTTCTCATTCGGAATAGTGGGTGTATTATAAGAGACTTGAATACTATAAATTGTTTCCACGTTAAAGGAGTAATGCTCAGAGAAAAGGTACTCATAATCATGACAAGTTTTATAAATATAATCACTACTTTTTATAGCATAAGTATCATCACAGTAATCATCATAAGTAGGAGGCATGCTATCATCATTATAAACTTGCATATCAAAACTTGGGAGACTAAAAATATCATCTTCATTAATCATAGCTTCCCCAAGCTTGGGACAAACATTAATTATAGCAAATATATTCTCAAATATGTCATCCTCATCAAACATAGCTTCCCCAAGCTTGGGCCTTTTCATATCATAAGCATAATCACTCTCATCATTAATAGTATGGATAGCACCAAAAGTATAGTAATTATCATATTCTTCCAAGCAAGTGCCAAAAAGATTTTCAAGATCATAAGAAGTATCATTATGTTCCACAATTATATTTTCATGAGGAACAATAGTAATAGGAGCAACATTATTTGGGAGAGATATCTTTTTACCTCTCTTCCTTTTTCTTTTCTTCTTCTTCACCACATCATGCGTGGGTTCAATCCTCTTTTTGGAGCTCCTTATTAATGAGATTCGTTGAATAGGAGGCTCCTCCTCGTTACCTGATTGATCATAAGAAATAATAGGAGGATATTGGGAAGTCTCTTCCCTTTAATTAGTATTCTCTTCATCTTCTATTTGTTTTCTTTTCTTTATGTAATTGGCAATATAAGGATTTTCAATGCAATTCACTGCACAATACATATAAATCTTCTCTAGATCAAAATCAAGAAATTTATCAAGATTAAACTTTGGAATACCCTCAGTTATACGTTTCATTTCCTCATACCCCAAAAGAAGACTAAGCTCTTTATGATGCTCAAGGGTAATCAAATTATCACAATTTTTGGATACGATTCGGTCATGAAACAATTTGCATTGGAGCTTTAAATGACCATGTTCATTGCAAAGTTCACAAGGGGCACAAAAAATATTGAATCTTTCAGCACATTCATCTAGCTCTTCTTGCAACAATTTGGTTTCTAAGTACTTATGCCTCTTCCAATATCTATCTTCCCTATTTGGCGTGTACTTGCAAACCCAGTCTACTCCATAAAAATTGACATGTTTATAGGAGGCATTTTCATCATAACTAGTGCAATCATCATTAGCATCATGGATAATCAAAGAATTCGTACTAACAACATTGCAATCATGCTCATCATTCAAATATTTAGTGCCAAACATTTTATAGATTTCTTCTTCTAGCACTTGAGCACAATTATCCTTTCCATCATACTCACGAAAGATATTAAAAAGGTGAAGCGTATGAGACAAACTCAATTCCATTTTTTTGTAGTTTTCTTTTATAAACTAAACAAGTGATAAAACAAGAAACTAAAAGACTCGATTGCAAGATCTAAAGATATACCTTCAAGCGCTAACCTCCCCGGCAACGGCGCCAGAAAAGAGCTTGATGTCTACTACACAACCTTCTTCTTGTAGACGTTATTGGGCCTCCAAGTGCAGAGGTTTGTAGGACAGTAGAAAATTTCCCTCAAGGGGATGACCTAAGGTTTATCAATCCGTAGGAGGCGTAGGATGAAGATGGTCTCTCTCAAGCAACCCTGCAACCAAATAACAAAGAGTCTCTTGTGTCCCCAACACACCCAATACAATGGTAAATTGTATAGGTGCACTAGTTCAGCGAAGAGATGGTGATACAAGTGGTATATGGATAGTAGATAATAGTATTTTTAATCTGAAATTATAAAAACAGAAAGGTACCGAATGATAAAAGTGAGCGTAAACGGTATTGCAATGTGTTGAAATAAGGCCTAGGGTTCATACTTTCGCTAGTGTAAGTTCCCTCAACAATACTAACATATTTGGATCACATAACTATCCCTCAACATGCAACAAAGAGTCACTCCAAAGTCACTAATAGTGGAGAACAAATGAAGAGATTATGGTAGGGTACGAAACCACCTCAAAGTTATTCTTTCCAATCAATCCGTTAGGCTATTCCTATAAGTGTCACAAACAGCCCTAGAGTTCGTACTAGAATAACACCTTAAGACACAAATCAACCAAAACCCTAATGTCACCTAGATACTCCAATGTCACCTCAAGTATCCATGGGTATGATTATACGATATGCATCACACAATCTCCGATTCATCTATTCAACCAACACATAGAACCTCAAAGAGTGCCCCAAAGTTTCTACCGGAGAATCACGACGAAAACGTGTGCCAACCCCTATGCATAGGTTCCCAATGTCACGAAACCCGCAAGTTGGTCACCAAAATATACATCAAGTGGCACGTGGTATCCCATTGTCACCACAGATATCCACGGCAAGACATACATCAAGTGTTCTCAAATCTTTAAAGACTCAATCCGATGAGATAACTCAAAAGGGGAAACTCGATTCATTACAAGAGAAAAGAGGGGGAGGAGAAACATAAGATCCAACTATAATAGCAAAGCTCGCGATACATCGAGATCGTATCATCTCAAGAACACGAGAGAGAGAGAGAGAGATCAAACACATAGCTACTGGTACATACCGTCAGCCCCGAGGGAGAACTACTCCCTCCTCGTCATGGAGAGCGCCGGGATGATGAAGATGGCCACTAGAGAGGGATTCCCCCTCCGGCAGGGTGCCAGTACGGGTATAGATTGGTTTTCTGTGGCTACGGAGGCTTCTGGCGGTGGAACTCCTGATCTATTTTCTATTCTGGAAGTTTTAGGGTATATGGTGATATATAGGCAGAAGAAGCACGTCAGGGGAGCCACGGGGGCCCCACGAGGCAGGGGGGCGCGCCCCAGGGGGTGGGCGCGCCCCCACCCTCGTGGGCTGCTCCCGTATCTTCTAACGTGGGGTCCAAGTCCATGAGGTGTGTTTCCTTCCAAAATTAATTTTCCAGTTGATTTCGTTCCGTTTCGACTCCGTCTGATATTCCTTTTCTTCAAAACACTGAAATAGGCATAAAACAGCAAATCTGGGTTGGGCCTCCGGTTAATAGGTTAGTCCCAAAAGTAATATAAAAGTGGATAATAAAGCCCAATATTGCCCAAAACAGTAGATAATATAGCATGGAGCAATCAAAAATTATAGATACGTTGGAGACGTATCATTGATTAACATGCAAGAGTTGAAACATGAGTAGAAAAACATAGTTAGGCATTTTAAATGAGGCCAGAAACATCAAACAACAATTCCGGTAAATCCTCATGTGCATTTTGCAATTTAATGCATACAACAATTTTAAACATTCTTGATGTTATTAACATGATGCGGATGACATGTGCAAGTTTATGCAATTTTTATTAAAGTTGACAAGAGAAATAAGAAGCATTTGTCACCCTGGTGGAAAGGAAAAGGGGTGCCACGACAACGATAACAAAACGGTGCCACGGCAACGTTCCGGTTCCGACAACTCATTGAGATGTCGGTGCAAAAGAAAGTGTGGCGGGGGCGTGCAAAAGATGGTGGGGCGCTCCCAGATTCCGGGTGTCCCACGAGTTGGCGACAAGGAAACGAGTGACAATTTCGACACGGTGCAAACACGAGCATCTCAAACATCGCAAGCATTCGTTCATAGGCGCCGTCTCGATGTTTATACCTTCGAAGCGTGCGTTATCGGAGGGGTTCAAGTTCGATGCGGTGTAGGGGAAGTAGACGTTCTCGGGACGTTCGGTAGTGGAAGTAGGGGTACATGACGACGGTAGAGGTTCTTGCAATCTCGGCGACGGTAGTGGTACATGTTTATCGGTAGTCGAACATGACGATCCGGAGAGGGTACTTGGCAACAAGCACGTCGTCGGTAGTTGTGCACAATCATTGTCAGACTTGACGGGTTCGAGGTCTTCGGACTTAGTGGTACATGTTCGTTTTTCGGAGAGGTACATGGCGTTCTTCGGTCATAGGTACTTGACGTTTTTGCTACCTGGGTCTTCAGCGACGGTCGTTGTACACATGACATTGGGGTACTTGTTGGTCCGGGTCTTGACAGAGTAGATGTACATGTTTCATAGATGAACTTAGCGTAACCGTGCGGTAGTCGAACTTGACGTTCCAGTGCGGTAACCAACACGTAGGGGTACACTCATTGAAGCGGAACTTGACAAAATCCAAATGGAGGTAGCTGTCTATTTGGGGACGTTGCGACAACAGCAGCAGCCGGAAGTGCTCGCGGGTGAGAGGGCCTGGCACAGGGACTTGGCGCGGTGACTCCTCGACGCAGGGAGCAGCGGCTGCAGGCTAGAGCCATGCGGGCGGCGGGGCGGCAATGTGCGCTGGCGAAGACGGGGAAGCAGGGCAACAACGTGACGTGATGCGGCTCCGGCGAGGAAAGAAAAGAGTAGGAGGCGGCGGGGCTTGATGCATCCGGACGAGGGACTTGGCAGGAGCGGCAACCGCCATGGACGAAGGAGGGGAGCTGCTCGCTGGCGACGGCTGGAGGCAGAGGCACGACGAGGAAGGAGGAGAGGCCGGCGTGGTCCTGGTGGAGCTCGGCTGTGGCGTCGCAGGCCGGCATGGCAGCGCCAAGGGGAGGGTGAGGATGAGGCGATAGATCGGGCGAGCGGGAGAGATCGGGGGAGATGGGGATCGGGCAGAGAAGGGGTTGAGCGCGGTGCCCCTCTCCTAGAAGCGCGAGGGAGCGGATCGAGAGGGAGATGAGCGCGAGGGATCGGGCTAAGGCTCGCTAGGGTTAGGTTAGGGAGTGGGTCGGCGCTAGTAGGTCTTGGAGGTTGGCCCAATGGAAAGGAAAACGGCCAGGCTGCTGGGCTCTCTCTTCTCCCTCCAAATCTTATTTTCTTTTAACTAAATAAAAGAAAAGAAACTTGGAAGAAAAGCCGAGAGGGATTGCAGTGGAGTTTGGACATGAAGTAAATTTTCTCAGAGTCACAAAAATGAGCCTGATCCACGAAAAATGGAAATGATCACGTGGGTGAAGTTTGAAATGAAATCATTTGAATTTAATTCAAATGGTTTTGCATAGGAAGTAGGTGATAGGGAGGTCCAAAAATGTTGAGGTTTTTGGTGGAGCTCCGGAATATGATGAAAGAAATATATGGCCATGTTGGAGACCAAGAATTAAGATAACAAAGGCATTTGGATATTTTGCAAGTGTGTTTGCGGTAAATCCAAATAATTGGAATATTTACTATAGCTCTCTAAATATCGAGAGGATATGTTGTAAAGAGAATCACCATGTGAATTCCCTCGGTTTAAATGGATCAAAGATCCATGCCATTTATTTAGTTGAGTTGCAAAAGATTTATGAGATGATGGCATGATGACATGATGCAATGCGAGAATAAAAGGGCCGGCACAACTGAAACACACGGCGAAACTTGGAACATATGGAAGTCTTCTCGAGCATCGGTCTCGGGGCGTCACAACACTCCACCACTACGAGAGGATCTTGTCCCGAGATCTAGAATGGCACCGGAGGGAAAACAAAAGAGAAAGAGGAGAGGTAAAGCCAAGTTGCTTCTTTGACAAACAAGTGAAACCAAAGAACCTTGAGAAGGTTAAACCAATTCGAGAAAAGAATGCAACAGAGATGAACGAAGTTGAAAGCACTCCGTTAGAAAAGAGGAACAAGGAAGAACAAATACGGACAACACTCCGGTTGAAAAGAGATGAGAGTCTTGATAAAATGAAAGAACTTGAGCAGAGGATGCAACACTCTGGTTAAAAGGATAAGCAAAAGAAAGAACATGAACTTCACAATAAGAGATGATGAGTGAAGAGAGCATCATCACAATGCCTCCGGAAGAAATATACGAATGGAAACAAAAGAACAGAGAAGAAGACAACAACTTCTGCCTGAAATGAGTTCGGAAGAGCATCCTTAAAAAAAGGATTGAACGGAGTTGTTGGGAAATCAACAACGAAAAGAACAAGGTTGTAGTGGGATTTATGGATAACATGTCAAAACTATGAGGTGAAATTCCGCCACTAACGAAAAACAAGATTGGATTGAATAGAACAAGGAGACGAGAAACTTATTCCACCGAGAGGATAAAAGAAGAACTTGGGTCCTTTATGAGCACCATAAATAGAAACAATCCTTAGGGAAGGCTTTAGGTGAAATATAACCCAAGATACCTCCAATGAAGAGGTTGATGGATTTAATATATCTCATTGTTAACAACATGTGAATCATGAAACATGAACTCAAATTATCAAGAATGACATAATACCACCTCCAATGATATGCTATAAAGAATTGCACTCCGGATTACAGGAAGAAGAATACTTGAGCTCCTTAGAATAGAATGTTGATGAACACTTCGAGAAGGAAATTAAATCCTTGATGAAACCATCATGTAGAACCTTCATGAAGAACTCCGATAACAAAAGGATGATCAAACGGAAGGAAAGAGAAGTTGAAAACACAAGGTGAATCCTTGCAATGATTAGATGGATCTTCATGACGAGATAAATGGAAACTTGGAACTCCAGAAAAGAAAGATAAAGCATCTCGAACCGAGAATGTGATATGATGAACCACTCCGGAAATCAGAAACTGAATTTACTCGATGAAACAAGAATAAGAATTACATTATGCTTATCCTTCACCAATTTAAATTGATGACAAGCAATGGATTTGGCATCCTTCACCAATTTAACTTGAGAAGGTCTTCAATGAACTACCGGTAGGATTGGAAAGAACGAATGAATTGATATGAGAATGACGAGAACTCTTGCACGAACCACCGTAATAATTAAAATAACCGAAGGAAAGATAAAGAAACACCGGGAAGAATTATGAAATGAACGAGGATACTTGAGAGAATTTAGATACAAGTGAACAAAGAGATCCCAAGGTGATTAGAGAAATTTGAATGATGCACCGGTAAGATTTAGATAACGAGAGCTGAAAGCTGAGAATGAATAATCCCGAAATGTTCGGAGAATCTGAAAATAATCTTGAATAGCTCCTGATGGGTGCAAAGGATTCTCACAATTGAAAAAAAATATGAGAGGATGGCAACAAGCTAGCACCATGAATCTTGAAGAGAATGGAGCAAGATATGGAGGAAAAACTCTTCTTCGGTCTTCAAAATCCTAGAAAGACGATGAGAAACACCACCATGAATCGTTTAGACCCTCCAGAAGAATCAAAAGCGAAGAGGTAGAGCCAATGATGAAAAGAATTGAAAGATCTTGGAGAAATACATGTGACTGATGATGAATCATTCTTACATCAAACATTGAAATGAATTTGAGAATAACTCCGGGAAAATAAGAAGAGTTAGGTAAGATCCTGGGAAAAGACCTGTGGGTTAGGGCCCACTCAAAAGAAAACACCGTTGAACGATTTAAAAGAGAGAATGCACCGGTTGAATTAAAAGGCTTGAATGAGATAATATCCTCAAAATAGGTTGAATGGATCATGAATGCCTAGACGAGCCTTTTGAGATATCTTGAGCACTCTGGAACAATTGAATAGCGAGAAATGGATGATTAAGAGGTGCACCGGCATGAGAAAGCATGGAAACGAGGAAAGGATATGATCAACAAAGCTTGACTTGAATCCACCGGAGAAGAAAACGAATGAAGAATGATGAACTTGGGGCCCCGTTAGTATCTCCAGGAGAATCACCGGGTAAGAACATTGAAAGAAAGGAATGGAGAAAATTCACATGAATAAAATGGATACTTGATTAAGAAATCTTAGTCCTTGAAGAAAAAGGGTGGGAGGGTGGGAAAATAAAAGCAACTTGGAGATGGATGAAACAAACACCATTGAGAGAGTTGATAATTTATTTTTTGTTGGTGTTGAAATGATCAGATCCACTTGAAGAGAAAACACGCCGGTTGAAAAGGATTTACATGACAATCTCGATTATCATGAAGGATTGATATTCACATAGGAGCATGAGAACATAGCTTAGGAAAGGTATGGACTCCACATTTGACTTCGAAGCAACTCGAATACCACAAACCAAAACAAAGCAAAGGATTGGCTTGCAGAATAAGCCGGAACAAACATATGATAGAGATTTCGTCCGAAGTTTTCGTGGTGGGGCCTACACAGGCTCGATCATACAACACCATCATGTGCAAGACAGTGCACATGACATACGAAGCGTCCCCGAGTCAGCATAGCCAAGGACTCTTTGAGACACAACGAGACCATTGTAAAATCAACTGTGGATAGGCGGACCACTAGACGTCGAACCCCAATTTCATATCATACATATGTCAGAAAGATATCCTAGGAGCACTTGAATTCCCACTTATAAACTCCCAAAATTTTCCGGTTATGCAATCAGGTGTTGGGGGTACAGGGGAAGCATAATATCTCACCCAAAACTAGCAAATCCTACATCTAGCTGTATCCATCCTTCAACACATAACCAAGAAACCTTCGGAAATCATTTACCTCAACCTTCGAAAAGCATCCGTTAGACGAGTTATGGCAATACTCTCGAAATCCCGCCCCAGTACTGGGTGGCGTCAAGGTTATCTCACCAACAACTGCATAAAAGAGATTTTCGATGTCGGCGAAACTCAGGTATTCCAGAATTGCAACGATAAAATTGTGATGACAACACCTCGGAGCTCAACTCCCCGGGACACTGCCACAACCCCTAAATGTCAGGAGGCACCAAGAACAATGTTCTCGTCACAAAACCATCAGAACAATTCCAAGATACCCGCGTGATCCTAATTTTTTTTGTGAAATTTGAGAAGAGAAGAGTCAAAACTCTACGCCAGGATGCCTCACCAGAGTGACGAACGGACTGAGGAGTAAAAAGAATCCTACTCTCCGATATATATAATCCTAAATGACTCAAAACTTTTTTTCTAGACTCAACAACGCCAGCGATTCGATCCAGCAGGGGCTCCTAAGGTCGGGGAAGGCTCTGATTACCAACTTGTAACGCTCACAATGCGGCTATATCTCCCACGTGTCGAAGCACGACTTAGAGGCATAACCGCATTGTAAGCAATGTCGCAAGTGAGGTAATCTTCACACAACCCATGTAATACATAAGGGAAAGAGATACATAGATGGCTTACAATCGCCACTTCACATAATACATGAATAAAGCATTACATCATCCAGATACACACAAGGTCTGACTACAGAACCAAAATAAAAGAAGACTACCCCAAATGCTACACAGATCCCCGATCGTCCCAACTGGGCTCCGCTACTGATCAACTGGAAACGGATCAACATAACGAACGCGAATCTCATTGAGCTCCTCCTTGAGCTCAGTTGCGTCACCTGCACGGTTTCATCGGCAGCTACAAACTGGTTTTGGAAGGAATCTATGAGTCACGGGGACTCAGCAATCTCACACCCTCGCGATCAAGACTATTTAAGCTTATAGGTAAGGTAAAGGTATGAGGTGGAGCTGCAGCAAGCGACTAGCATTATGGTGGCTAACATGCGCAAATGAGAGCGAGAAGAGAGAGCAAAGGCACGGTTGAACAACTATGATCAAGAAGTGATCCTAGAACAACCTACGTCAAGCATTACTCCAACACCGTGTTCACTTCCCGGACCCCGCCGAGAAGAGACCATCACGGTTACACACGCGGTTGATGCATTTTAATTAAGTTAAGTTTCAGGTTATCTACAACCGGACATTAACAAATTCCCATCTGCCCATAACCGCGGGCATGGCTTTCGAAAGTTCAAATCCCTGCAGGGGTGTCCCAACTTAGCCCATCGCAAGCTCTCATGGTCAACGAAGGATATTCCTTCTCCCAAGACAATCCAATCAGACTCGGCATCCTGGTTACAAGACATCCTCGACAATGGTAAAACAAGTCCAGCAAGACCGCTCGATGCACCGACATCCCGATAGGAGCTGCACATATCTCGTTCTCAGGGCACACCGGATAAGCAATCCGTACAACTAAAACCAGCCCTCGAGTTTCCCCGAGGTGGCGCTACAAGGGGCTCTAGTTTGGACCAACACTTAGACAAGCACTGGCGGCGGGGGGGGGGGGGGTGTTAAAATAAAGATGACCCTCGGGATGTGCGACTCCCAAGGGAAAAAAGGCTAGGTGGCGAATGGTAAAACCAAGGTTGGGCCTTGCTGGAGGAGTTTTATTCAAAGAGAACTGTCAAGGGGTTCCCATTATAACCCAACCGTGTAAGGAACGCAAAATCCGGGAACATAACACCGATATGACGGAAACTAGGGCGCCAAGAGTGGAACAAAACACCAGGCATAAGGCCGGGCCTTCCACCCTTTACCAAGTATATAGATGCATTAATATCAATAAGAGATATTGTGATATCCCAACAAATATCCATGTTCCAACAAGGAACAAACTCCAATCTTCACCTGGAACTAAAAACGCTATAAGAGGGGATGAGCAAAGCAGTAACATAGCCAAACAATGGTTTGCTAGGACAAGGTGGGTTAGAGGCTTGGCTTAACAATATGGGAGGCATGATAAGCAAGTGGTAGGTATTGCAGCATAGGCATAGCAATAGAGCAAGCAACTAGCAAGCAAAGATAGAAATGATTTCGAGGGTATGGTCAAGTTGCCTGAGATCCCGCAAGGAAGAAGAACGAGTCCAAGAAGAAGACAAACGGACGTAGTCGAACGGATCCTCACAAACGCGACGTTAATGGAACTAACCCGAAGAAGCAACACCAGAAAGAAGCAAACAACATAGTAAAGAACCATCACATAATCATGGCATGATGCACAATCAAGTATGATGCATGTCCGGTCTAAATATGCATGGCATGGCAAAGTGCACAAACAACTCTACAAGTTAAGTGGAGCTCAATATGCAACGAGTTGCATATTGACGAAACACCATGTCAATTATTTAGTTCTATCCCATTTAGGTGCCCAACAATATTAAATGTTGATTAACATGCAAGAGTTGAAACCTGAGTAGAAAAACATAGTTAGGCATTTTAAATGAAGCCGGAAACATCAAACAACAATTCCGGTAAATCCTCATGTGCATTTAGCAATTTAATGCATACAACAATTTTAAACATTATTGATGTTGTTAACATGATGCGGATGACATGTGCAAGTTTATGCAATTTTTATTAAAGTTGACAAGAGCAACAAGAAGCATTTGTCACTGTGGTGGAAAGGAAAAGGGGTGCCACGGTAACGATAACGAAACGGTGCCACGGCAACGTTCCGGTTCCGACAACTAATTGAGATGTCGGTGCAAAAGAAAGTGAGGCGGGGGCGTGCAAAAGATGGTGGGGCACTCCCGGATTCCGGGTGTCCCACGAGTTGGCGACAAGGAAATGAGTGACAATTTGCACAAGGTGCAAACACGAGCATCTCAAACATCGGAAGCATTCGTTCACGGGCGCCGTCTCGATGGTTATACCTTCGAAGCGTGCGTTATCGCAGGGGTTCAAGTTCGATGCGGTGTAGGGGAAGTAGACGTTCTTGGGACATTTGGTAGTGGAAGTAGGGGTACATGACGACGGTAGAGGTTCTCGCGATCTCGGCGACGGTAGTGGTACATGTTTATCGGTAGTCGAACATGACGATACGGAGAGGGTACTTGGCAACAAGCATGTCGTTGGTAGTTGTGCACAATCGTTGTCGAACTTGACGGGTTTGAGGTCTTCGGACATAGTGGTACATGTTCGTTTTTCGGAGAGGTACATGGCGTTCTTCGGTCATAGGTACATGACGTTTTTGCTACCTGGGTCTTCACCGATGGTCGTTGTACACATGACGTTGGTGTACTTGTCGGTCTGGGACTTGACGAGGTAGATGTACACATTTCTTAGATGAACTTGGCGTAACCGTGCGGTAGTCGAACTTGGCGTTCTGGTGCGGTAACCAATACGTAGGGGTACACTAGTTGAAGTGGAACTTGACAAAATCCAAATTGAGGTAGTCGTCTGTTTGGGGATGTTGCGACAACAACAGCAGCCGGAAGTGCTCGCGGGTGAGAGGGTCAGCCCTATGACTGATGCAGGGAGCAGCAGGGGAGGTCCAGCGATGGGCACGGAGCAGCAAGGTGACGAGGACGAGGCTCGTCGGGGCAGCAAGGTGGAGCAGAGCAGAGGCGGAGGCGCCTGGCACAGGGACTTGGCGCGGCGACTCCTCGACGCAGGGAGCAGCGGCTGCAGGTTGGAGCCATGTGGGCGGCAGGGCGGCGACGTGCGCTGGCGAAGACGGGGAAGCAGGGCAGCAACGTGACTTGACGCGGCTCCGGCGAGGAAAGAAAATAGTAGGAGGCGGCGGGGCTTGACGGATCCGGATGAGGGACTTGGCAGGAGCGGCGGCCGCCATGGACGAAGGAGGGGAGCTGCTCGCTGGCGATGGCCGGAGGAAGAGGCACGGCGAGGAAGGAGGAGAGGCCGGCGTGGTCCTGGTGGAGCTTGGCGGTGGCATCGCAGGCCGGCATGGCAGCGCCAAGGGGAGGGTGAGGACGAGGCGATGGATCGGGAGAGCGGGAGAGATCGGCGGAGATGGGGATCGGGCAGAGAAGGGGTCGAGCGCGGTGCCCCTCTCCCGGTGGCGCGAGGAAGCGGATCGAGAGGGAGATGAGCGCGAGGGATCGGGCTAAGGCTCGCTAGGGTTATGTTAGGGAGTGGGCCGGCGCTGGATAGGTCTTGGAGGTCGGCCCAATGGAAAGGAAAACGGCCAGGCTGCTAGGCTCTCTCTTCTCCCTCCAAATATTCTTTTCTTTTAACTAAATAAAAGAAAAGAAACTTGGAAGAAAAGCCGAGAGGGATTGCAGTGGAGTTTGGACATGAAGTAAATTTTCTCAGAGTCACAAAAATGAGCCTGGTCCACGAAAAATGGAAATGATCACATGGGTGAAGTTTGAAACGAAATCATTTGAATTTAATTCAAATGGTTTTGCATAGGAAGTAGGTGATAGGGAGGTCCAAAAATGTTGAGGTTTTTGGTGGAGCTCCAGAATATGATGAAATAAATATATGGCCATGTTGGAGACCAAGAATTAAGATAACAAAGGCATTGGGATATTTTTCAAGTGTGTTTGCGATAAATCCAAATAATTGGAATATTTACTATAGCTCTCTAAATATCGAGAGGATATGTTGTAAAGAGAATCACCATGTGAATTCCCTCGGTTTAAATGGATCAAAGATCCATGCCATTAATTTAGTTGAGTTGCAAAAGATTTATGAGATGATGGCATGATGACATGATGCAATGCAAGAATAAAAGGGCCGGCACAACTGAAACACACGGCGAAACCCGGAACATATGGAAGTCTTCTCGAGCATCGGTCTCAGGGCATCACAAAACCACAGGGTGTTGTGCTCATCCTCACGAAAACCTTTGGCTTTTCCTTCGCTCATTTTCTCCTTTATCTCGGCAATCTCTTTGTCATCCTTCTGAGCTTCTCGAATCTTTCCAAACAATGTAGACTGCACCTCCATTGTTGCAATAAAACCTCTAGGAACAATCTCCAATTGAAGTTCCCTGAGATCCTCTGCTAACTCCTTTGGCAATCCCGTGCTCACTAGGGTATTAGCATAACTCTTCCAGCTCAAGGCATCTTCTACGACATTGGCCTTTCCTGGATGATAATGAAGCTTCATGTCATAATCCTTTATAAGCTCCAACCATCTTCTCTGCCTAAGGTTCAGATCCTTCTGGGTGAAAATGTACTTCAAACTCTTATGATCCGTGTACACATCGCAATGGTTTCCAATAAGGTAATGCCTCCAAGTCTTCAACGCATGCACTACGGCTGCTAACTCCAGATCATGCGTGGCATAATTCAACTCGTGTGGTTTTAGTTGTTGTCAGGCATACAAAACAACTCTTCCGTCCTGCATAAGCACACGTCCAAGTTCTAGGCGAGAGGCGTCGCAATACACTTGAAAATCCTTACGTATATCTGGCAGTGTCAGCACTGGGGCTATAGTCAAACGTTTCTTCAGCTCCTGGAAACTTGCCTCGCAATCTTCTGTCCATTTAAACTTGGTATCCTTCTTCAATAATTCTGTTATGGGCTTTGCAGTCTTTGAAAAATTCTCAATGAATCTATGGTAGTATCCTGCGAGTCCAAGAAAACTGCGGATCTCGCTAACTGAAGTGGGTGCCAACCATTCAGTGTCTGACTGAACCTTGGTGGGATCTACTGCTATACCTTCTCCTGGTATAACATGTCCAAGGAATCCGACTTCCTTCAACCAAAACTCGCATTTGCTAAACTTGGCATATAACTGATGTTCCCTGAGTTTCTCGAGAACTAATCGCAAATGCTCCTTGTGTTTCTCTTCATTCTTTGAATATACCATTATATCATCAATGAACACCACAACAAACTTATCCAAATATTCCATGAACACCTTGTTCATCATGCTCATGAAATAGGCAGGGGCGTTAGTGTCACAGCCCCAGATCAGCCCTTGTTTGTTTTTGCTTTAGCATCCATGCATCATGTTTAAATTTTATGAAACTTGAAATGGGGATTGCCTAAACCCTAGCATTAAAGGAATTCAAATAGGTTCAACTAAAAATATTTTTCAGTGAATCCAATTGGCTTTAGAAAATGTTCATCATTTCTGGGGAAATGCTATAAACCATAACCAAAGGTGCTGCACATTTTCATGATATATTGGGGTCCGGATTTAAATCATACCTTATTTGCATTTGGGCATTTAAATTTTATATATTATATTAAATGTCCAAATATTCATGAACTGAAATTCTGGTTATTGGAAATAATCCAAATAATGGCCACAAGCAGTCTCATGATTTTTGAAAGTGCATAGGTATTTTTAATAAAGCCCAACAGTTTACAGAAAATTAGAAAACTAAAACAAATAATAAAGAGAGGGAGAGAAGGCCACCAGGCCACCTACCTAACCTACCTGGCGGCCCAGCTGCGGCCCAGCACTGTTGGCCCAGCCCAGCAGTCGCCCCCACCGTCTTCAACCTCCTGCCAGTAGGCAGGAGGGCGTGTGGTCGCCGCGCGTGGGCACGCGCGCGCCACCTCCTGCTTCCCACCGCTGCCCCGACGCGCCTGCGAGTGCCACGCACTCCCCCTCGCCCCCTGCACCTCTCCTCTCTCCCCCTGGACCCCATCCCCTCCTCTGCTCCCCTCTCGCGCGCACCACCGAGCGGAGCTCGCCGTCATCGTCGCCGTACCCGTGGCCACCGGCCACCCCTAGCCTCGCCGATGCGCTCAAAGGCTCCGCCTCGACCCCCTCCTCCTCCTCACCGAGCCACGCCCCTCCAGAAGCCCCCGAACGTCCTCTCCGGGCTCGTCTCCTACCTCGGACCCGCCGGTCGCCGTCGCCCGATTCGTTGAACTCCGGCCGTTCCCGAGCAAGCCGAGCCCCTCTTCGTGATCGCTGTGAGCTCCTCCACCCTTTCCCCCTCTTCCCCGCTTCATTTGATCGCCGTAGCCGTCGCCCCCTTTATGGCCGAAACGCGCCGCCGCCTGAGCTCAACGTCGGCGTAGCTCCGGTGACCATTTGGTCACCCTGGCGTGCCTAACTCGCTCCCCGCATCGCGTAGCGCTCCGCTAGCCTCTCACCTCGCTCGTTTGCACACCGTAGCACTAACTCGCCCCAACCCCGAGCTCCGGCCGCCGCCTCGGGCTCCACTCCGGCGAACCCCGGCCACCCCCGCACCTCCCCTTGGTCTCCCTAGATGCACGCGGTCATGGGCTACCTCCTGGTGCTCTTCGCGCGTCCAACCGCAGCCCATAGCGCAACTCCGGCGAGCCTCCGCCGCGAGATGTGGTCGCCGGCGCCTAATCCGGCGACGCTGACGTGGCGTTGCCATTAGCGGCTAATCCCCCCAATTAGCACACTAACAGACACTGACAGCGGGCCCCGTAGCGGGTCAAAGCCCGAGTCAACGCGGGTTTAGTGTATGTCTCACTGACCAATGGACCCCACGGGTCAGGTTTGACCTGGGGCGCCCAGTTGACTCTGCTGACGTCACAGTGACGTGGTGCTGACGCCATAAATCATTTTCTGGATTTATTATTATTCAGGAAATTTCAGAAAATACCCCAAACTTCTAAAAATCATATAAAATCAACCGTAACTCCAAATCAAATAAATTATATATGAAAAATGATCAGAAAAATATGAAGAATCTGTTTATGCCATGATCATGCATGATTGAACAAGTTAACCTCACTGAATAGGATGAATCATGATTAGGGTAATTTATGAACTAGTGTTTGGAGTTGGAGTTTAACCTTGTTTGAATTCCACTTCAATTAACTTGGCTTACTGCTGCATTAGGTCAATTCAGTTCCTTAGCATGATCATGCATCATATTGCTGCATTGCATTGATTGTGTTTCTTCCTTGTTTGCCGGTGCTTGTTCCCTCTCGATAGACGTGGTTCCGACGATGAGATCGATGACACCGATGAAGAACTATATTGTCTTCAGAAGTGCCAGGCAAGCAAAACACCCTTGTTCATTCCGATATAATCCCACTCTCTCGCTCCTGCTCTCTTTTACTGCATTAGGACAACAACGATTCATCTGTTACTTGCTGCGGTAGCTGAACCCCTTTATCCTCTGCATGACCTGTCATTCCACAGTAAATAGATGAAACCCACTAGCATGAGTAGGAGTTGTTTGAGCCCTGTTGTGCCTACTCATTCTTGCTTGTTTGTCATGCCTGCTACTGCTTAGAGTTGTGTCAGGTCTGATTCATCGGGAATGAATCAGAGGTGTGTGAACATGTCCTACTGTGTGTGAGCTAAGTGTGTGAACACGATTTGGTAAAGGTAGCGGTGAGAGGCCATGTAGGAGTACATGGTGGGTTGTCTCATTGAAGCCGTCCTCAGGAACTGAGTTCTGTGTTTGTGATCCATGATTCAGCTACTACCACGCATTGGGCCCGAAACCAATGGACCCTCTCGGCTTCTTAATCACCCTTGTCCTCTGTCCAGGAGTTGCAAGTAGTTTCTGGTGTTTGTAGTATGCTGGAGGCCGTGGGCAGCGCTGACCGGAGGGGTGGGCTGTGATGCGGTAGGCACGTGGCACGGGTGTACCGGGCGCCCGTTTGGTGTCTCGGGAACCCTGTTCACATCGTTTGGGGCTGTGAGCGAAACTCCGGCCGGATCTCCTCATGGATGGAACCCGAATAGGCGATAAACCTGGACTAGAGACTCGAGTGTTTAGGTAGGCCGTGGCCGACACCCACGTTGGGCTTCCGCTTGAAGGTTGCCGAGTACATGTCGTGTAAACGGCGGTAAGTGGTGAGAGCGTGTGTGAAGAAGTACACCCCTGCAGGGTTAACATCATCTATTCGAATAGCCGTGTCCGCGGAAAAGGACTTCTGGGTTGCCTGTACAGTTCATAGACAAGTGAAAGTGGATACTTTAAAATGCGCAAGATAAGCGTGAGTGCTATGGATGGCGTTCTCGTAGGGAGACGGGAGCGGATCCATAGTGGTGTATTGATATGGTGAATATGTGGACTCGTGTGCGCCACCTCAAAAGAGTTACTTGCAGTCGTAGTTCAGGATAGCCACCGAGTCAAAGCTGGCTTGCTGCAGTTAAACCCCACCATCCCCTTTGTTGATAATGATGCATATGTAGTTAGTTCTGATGTAAGTCTTGCTGGGTACATTTGTACTCACGTTGCTTAATTTATGTTTTTGCAGAGAGACTTCAGTCTCACTAATAGTTCCACGTGGACTTCGACGTTTAGCTTGTTACCTCAGCTACGATCTTGTGCCCTCGGCAGGATCTGGTAGATAGTCAGGCTTCTCAGCCTCTTTCATTTGTAGATGTCTGTACTCAGACATGTTAGCTTCCGCTTGTGCTTTGATTTGTATGCTCTGAATGTTGGGTCATGAGACCCATGTTTGTAATATCTCGCTCCTCGGAGCCTATTGAATAAATACTTGAGTCGTAGAGTCATGTTGTGATGCCATGTTGTGTTTGCACATATCGAGCATATTGTGTGTATGTTATTGAAATGCTTGGTATGTGTGGGATCTGACTATCTAGTTGTTTATCTTTAGTAGCCTCTCTTACCGGGAAATGTCTCCTAGTGTTTCCACCGAGCCATGGTAGCTTGCTACTGCTCCGGAACACTTAGGCTGGCCGGCATGTGTCCTTCTTCGTTCCTGTGTCTGTCCCTTCGGGGAAATGTCACGCGATGAATACCGGAGTCCTGTTAGCCCGCTACAGCCCGGTTCACCGGAGTCCTGCTAGCCCAGTGCTACAGCCTGGATTCACTCGCTGATGACCGACACGTTCGATGCTGGGTCATGGATGCCTGTCCCTGTAAGTTTGTGCCACTTTGGGTTTACGACTAGCCATGTCAGCCCGGGCTCCTTATCATATGGATGCTAGCGACACTATCATATACGTGTGCCAAAAGGCGCAAACGGTCCCGGGCAAAGGTAAGGCGACACCCGTGGGAATACCGTGCGTGAGGCCGCAAAGTGATATGAGGTGTTACATGCTAGATCGATGTGGCATTGAGTCGGGGTCCTGACAGCGTTGGTATCAGAGCTTGACTGCCTGTAGGATTACCAAGCCAAACTGGTCGAAGTTGAGTCTAGAAATTCTTTAGTTATATAAGGGAATTGATTGTGGGATGGAACGTAAGGCTCTTTTTACTCCTTATACCTTATGCCCTTCTGATCTGAGTCATCTTATCTTTCCTACGGGGATTAAGAACTAGGCTATCTCTTCTTTCTATCAGGATCACGTGTTACTAATCCGTAGACTTATAGAATTGTTGGAATTAAGCCTCAGTTCAGTTTCTACCTCTGTATGTTAATTATTGATCTCGAGACCTTGATATTGTGCTTCTGAGTGGCTATGCCACCATTTTTGTAGCATGTCTCAAATCTTTTTGAGCATTTATAGCCGTTATGCTGTCCGAGTCATCCCAGGTTTCTAAATAGTCTGATGCATTTGCAAATCCTTTCTTTCCGTTCCCGATGTCCCTTATGGTCAGAATAAGCACACTAACCGGTGCGTTGAGGTAATTTATTGCCTTGACATATATGTTGGAGCTACTATTATGACCCTAGGTGTTTTAGGGAGTCACCTAGTAATCTAGCAATGTTTTGTGTTCCCAGTGTGAAGATTCTGGCCATCATTCTCGAAAGCATCTCGTGGTGCTACTTAGGAGTAGGTATTCTATTCCTGGGTTCTTGAACCCGAGATTCACTCTACTTACTTCATGTTGATAGTGTTTGCTAGTTCCTTTAGGTTATTAGTAACCTTTGCGATAGTCCTCGAGGTTCGTGGTACATCCTTCTTCCAATTACCATGAACCATTCTTGGCAGGAGTTCTTCTGAACCAAAAGATGACAACAAGAGTGCTCTCGATGAGTTCTCCATGCTATATTGTGACTCTGCCAGCTCAACCTTTCTGCATGGGTTATCCGGAAGAATTATGTTGAACCTGGTTCGACATACTAATCTATGCATCCACAACTCAGAAAGTTATATGTTCCTTTGAGTTGTCCCTCTTTAGTTGTCTACTGACCTTCGTTTATCAATTGATAGTCAAGAGTATGCGTGCGTTCGTTTATCGATGCCTACTACTCTTGTGGTCCGTCAAGCCATTCTATCACGGAATGACTAGGAGAAACAAACTCCAGTACCTCTTCCATATCCAGGATTGGGTCAAAGAAGTTGTGCTCCGCAGAACAAATTGCTAATCCAGCTTTTGCTCTGTTCTACCTTGGAGTATTACCATCTTTTATATCGGGATTGTTATAGGAATTGCACACCATCCTATGAACTCTTGGTACAGTGATACTTCCTACCATCACTAGTCATTCCTCGGTTCCGTGTTATAGTAACCGGAACACCGACAAGTGAATCGTGATGTGTGAAATCAATACTGCTAGCAACTCCGTTGCTTGGTAGTTAAATGGACAATACCCTCATTCTTAACGTGTTGGTTCTTGAATCATCATTCTAAGATTGATCGTGCTACCTTGTCCATCTTCCTGGTGCACATTTCGATTGATGAGTTAGGATTTTGTCAAGTCCACGCTCATTTGATCATATCGTCTTGCCCTGAAAAGCAAGATTGTTCTCAAGCTTAGTAACATACCGGTGGTTCGTGATTTTCCGAAGATCTTCTCGGAAGTATTACCAGGTTGTCACCTGACCGCTATGTTGAGCTCGTGATCAAGTTGGTTTCTTGTGAACCACCCTCTCTCCAAGATTGGTGTTAGATATCCCTGAGCTAGTTGGTTAAGCTAGACAACAACTTGGAGAGTTGGAAGATAAAAGCTTGCCTGACTTAGTTCTTTCCAAAGGGATATTCTTGTGTAGTGTGTGTTTAAGAAAGATGATATCTTCATCGATTGGTCCCTGTGATCAGTTGCTGGACCTATTGTCTTATCAATCCTTTGATTTGAGTGTGGGCTATCGTCAAATCAAATCAGTACCAACGATGCTCGTAATGTTGTCTTACTCGTGGTTGATCCCTCGAGCATACACCATTACATCTTTGGTCTGACCAATGCTATCACCGTGTTCACATGATGGTGGAAGTCCAGTGATATGGAAATTCCGATGAGTTGTTGTTGAGCCCATCAGTAGCATCTTGTCTCCCCCATGAATCATGTTGAACATCAACCTAGTGTTGGAAACTTTTGTAAGCATTTCTTCGTGTTTCGTTCATGAAGCATATGTTTGGATGAAGGTAGTGACTTCCTTTAATTCATGTGCATCTGATGCAAGTTGCCGCCATGAATTCGAGGAAGATTGTTTTGTTTCCTTTGGAATCATCCCAAATCAGTCATGCACACGTGCGAAGTATTCTGTAGTCTGGAGGCTTGCAACGTTCATTCTATATGTGTCCCTAGCACACTAAGCCACTGATTGACTTGTTCAAGGAAAAGAAGTCTATGCTTGGGATCTAATCCATGGACTTGCGTAAAGACTTCGATATCCTCGATGATGGTTCCCCACCTGAACTCGGTAGTGTTTAATTATAAGACTACTACGTGGCCATGCTTGTCTGGGACAACGTGTTCACATGTTTGTAGCAGAACCAGCTCATGTTTTGGAGCTTACTATCATAGTTCATTCCCCGAGAATCTCGCAACGTCATCTCGTCGATTTGTGTTGCAAACTTTCGTTTTTCTTCCTAGACTCGATGAGTCTGGAATATCCTGACACCAACCAGATCTGAATCTCAGGCAGATATGATGGTTTGGAACATTTCCCAAGAACTATAATATCGGTCCCTCGGAAACCGGTAAAGTGGATGTCGTGGCCAACACACCCCGCCGGGAGACCTAATATTGTAGTATCTTGATTGGAGAAGTTGGCCACCTCCCCATAGGGATTTCGTAGGATTTACTCCCTAGTTGCCCCTATGGATTTTTGAGATCCCGAAGTCCGACCTTTTACTTGATGTTCTAGATATCAAACCATATCTATGGGTGGATTACGCTAGCACATCAAGGAGAACATTAGAAGCGGAGTGCTAAATGTCTCTCGGTCGATCATCCAGATTTCGTCCCCTTGGCCTCGTTAAGGTGAAATCTGAGAAAGTGTTATCTTCCTTTGCATCTACATCTTCCACCGGTATTCATCATGGTAGTATGATGTGTTGCCAGGATCCTTGACACGGATATTGGTAAAATCTTGATGATTATGGAAATGCTCAAGTTCTTGAGAGCACGCGCAAGTGCTAGGTTTGATCGTCGGCATTAACTGTATAGTGCTCTCAGTTTCCTCGGCAATGCTATGACCTTTTCAAACAGTGAATTCACTCTCTATTGTTGGGTTCTTCCCCAGTTACCAGAATCATTCCCAGCATTTGCATTTTGTTCCCAGCTTGCACCGCCAATGTGCCATTCTACCATGGGTCTCTTCCATTTCCGGTGATAAGCAAAAATCATCCATTGCGTTGTCTTCAACAAGGTAGTCCACATCATCCATTCTAGTCCGGGTGTACCATTCCTTTGCACTCCGCCAAACGATCGTTGTGAATTGCCTTAGGCTGGTATGAAGAGTTTCAATGATCTCTGAATCAAAAGTAATTCTTTTGCCACTTAGGGGAATAGCTCTTTGCGTCACCTTTCCTAAGGTGTCCCGTTATGGAGTCATGGCAATCATCTCCTTGTTACTTTGAAACCATGCACCATTTTACTTAAGCGTGGAATGGTTGCCTACCAATTTGAACCTTCGTCATCCATTTCTTTACCATCATTCCTAATGTGTGTTTGGTGTCTCAACTCAAGAGTTGTTCTTACGTCTCTCCATGAACTGATCTTGAGTTGCTCGATCTTCAAAGACGAGTAAATTCTGTAGGGTTTTCCCCTTCTTTCTGTTGTCGTGTCGAGTGAAGATCTCGAAAGAAAAGACGTCAAGACCAAGATGATGGAATGGATCACCATCTCCGAGAAGGGCAATTGGATCATGAAGATTGTGATAGTTTTGTGACTCCCCTTTTCCTCTTACCTCACGTCTTGAATCTCGGGGCGAGATTCTTGTTTAGTGGGGGTGAGCTGTCACAGCCCCAGATCAGCCCTTGTTTGTTTTTGCTTTAGCATCCATGCATCATGTTTAAATTTTATGAAACTTGAAATGGGGATTGCCTAAACCCTAGCATTAAAGGAATTCAAATAGGTTCAACTAAAAATATTTTTCAGTGAATCCAATTGGCTTTAGAAAATGTTCATCATTTCTGGGGAAATGCTATAAACCATAACCAGAGGTGCTGCACATTTTCATGATATATTGGGCTCTGGATTTAAATCATACCTTATTTGCATTTGGGCATTTAAATTTTATATATTATATTAAATGTCCAAATATTCATGAACTGAAATTCTGGTTATTGGAAATAATCCAAATAATGGCCACAAGCAGTCTCATGATTTTTGAAAGTGCATAGGTATTTTTAATAAAGCCCAACAGTTTACAGAAAATTAGAAAACTAAAACAAATAATAAAGAGAGGGAGAGAAGGCCACCAGGCCACCTACCTAACCTACCTGGCGGCCCAGCTGCGGCCCAGCACTGTTGGCCCAGCCCAGCAGTCGCCCCCACCGTCTTCAACCTCCTGCCAGTAGGCAGGAGGGCGTGTGGTCGCCGCGCGTGGGCACGCGCGCGCCACCTCCTGCTTCCCACCGCTGCCCCGACGCGCCTGCGAGTGCCACGCACTCCCCCTCGCCCCCTGCACCTCTCCTCTCTCCCCCTGGACCCCATCCCCTCCTCTGCTCCCCTCTCGCGCGCACCACCGAGCGGAGCTCGCCGTCATCGTCGCCGTACCCGTGGCCACCGGCCACCCCTAGCCTCGCCGATGCGCTCAAAGGCTCCGCCTCGACCCCCTCCTCCTCCTCACCGAGCCACGCCCCTCCAGAAGCCCCCGAACGTCCTCTCCGGGCTCGTCTCCTACCTCGGACCCGCCGGTCGCCGTCGCCCGATTCGTTGAACTCCGGCCGTTCCCGAGCAAGCCGAGCCCCTCTTCGTGATCGCTGTGAGCTCCTCCACCCTTTCCCCCTCTTCCCCGCTTCATTTGATCGCCGTAGCCGTCGCCCCCTTTATGGCCGAAACGCGCCGCCGCCTGAGCTCAACGTCGGCGTAGCTCCGGTGACCATTTGGTCACCCTGGCGTGCCTAACTCGCTCCCCGCATCGCGTAGCGCTCCGCTAGCCTCTCACCTCGCTCGTTTGCACACCGTAGCACTAACTCGCCCCAACCCCGAGCTCCGGCCGCCGCCTCGGGCTCCACTCCGGCGAACCCCGGCCACCCCCGCACCTCCCCTTGGTCTCCCTAGATGCACGCGGTCATGGGCTACCTCCTGGTGCTCTTCGCGCGTCCAACCGCAGCCCATAGCGCAACTCCGGCGAGCCTCCGCCGCGAGATGTGGTCGCCGGCGCCTAATCCGGCGACGCTGACGTGGCGTTGCCATTAGCGGCTAATCCCCCCAATTAGCACACTAACAGACACTGACAGCGGGCCCCGTAGCGGGTCAAAGCCCGAGTCAACGCGGGTTTAGTGTATGTCTCACTGACCAATGGACCCCACGGGTCAGGTTTGACCTGGGGCGCCCAGTTGACTCTGCTGACGTCACAGTGACGTGGTGCTGACGCCATAAATCATTTTCTGGATTTATTATTATTCAGGAAATTTCAGAAAATACCCCAAACTTCTAAAAATCATATAAAATCAACCGTAACTCCAAATCAAATAAATTATATATGAAAAATGATCAGAAAAATATGAAGAATCTGTTTATGCCATGATCATGCATGATTGAACAAGTTAACCTCACTGAATAGGATGAATCATGATTAGGGTAATTTATGAACTAGTGTTTGGAGTTGGAGTTTAACCTTGTTTGAATTCCACTTCAATTAACTTGGCTTACTGCTGCATTAGGTCAATTCAGTTCCTTAGCATGATCATGCATCATATTGCTGCATTGCATTGATTGTGTTTCTTCCTTGTTTGCCGGTGCTTGTTCCCTCTCGATAGACGTGGTTCCGACGATGAGATCGATGACACCGATGAAGAACTATATTGTCTTCAGAAGTGCCAGGCAAGCAAAACACCCTTGTTCATTCCGATATAATCCCACTCTCTCGCTCCTGCTCTCTTTTACTGCATTAGGACAACAACGATTCATCTGTTACTTGCTGCGGTAGCTGAACCCCTTTATCCTCTGCATGACCTGTCATTCCACAGTAAATAGATGAAACCCACTAGCATGAGTAGGAGTTGTTTGAGCCCTGTTGTGCCTACTCATTCTTGCTTGTTTGTCATGCCTGCTACTGCTTAGAGTTGTGTCAGGTCTGATTCATCGGGAATGAATCAGAGGTGTGTGAACATGTCCTACTGTGTGTGAGCTAAGTGTGTGAACACGATTTGGTAAAGGTAGCGGTGAGAGGCCATGTAGGAGTACATGGTGGGTTGTCTCATTGCAGCCGTCCTCAGGAACTGAGTTCTGTGTTTGTGATCCATGATTCAGCTACTACCACGCATTGGGCCCGAAACCAATGGACCCTCTCGGCTTCTTAATCACCCTTGTCCTCTGTCCAGGAGTTGCAAGTAGTTTCTGGTGTTTGTAGTATGCTGGAGGCCGTGGGCAGCGCTGACCGGAGGGGTGGGCTGTGATGCGGTAGGCACGTGGCACGGTGTACCGGGCGCCCGTTTGGTGTCTCGGGAACCCTGTTCACATCGTTTGGGGCTGTGAGCGAAACCCCGGCCGGATCTCCTCATGGATGGAACCCGAATAGGCGATAAACCTGGACTAGAGACTCGAGTGTTTAGGTAGGCCGTGGCCGACACCCACGTTGGGCTTCCGCTTGAAGGTTGCCGAGTACATGTCGTGTAAACGGCGGTAAGTGGTGAGAGCGTGTGTGAAGAAGTACACCCCTGCAGGGTTAACATCATCTATTCGAATAGCCGTGTCCGCGGAAAAGGACTTCTGGGTTGCCTGTACAGTTCATAGACAAGTGAAAGTGGATACTTTAAAATGCGCAAGATAAGCGTGAGTGCTATGGATGGCGTTCTCGTAGGGAGACGGGAGCGGTTCCATAGTGGTGTATTGATATGGTGAATATGTGGACTCGTGTGCGCCACCTCAAAAGAGTTACTTGCAGTCGTAGTTCAGGATAGCCACCGAGTCAAAGCTGGCTTGCTGCAGTTAAACCCCACCATCCCCTTTGTTGATAATGATGCATATGTAGTTAGTTCTGATGTAAGTCTTGCTGGGTACATTTGTACTCACGTTGCTTAATTTATGTTTTTGCAGAGAGACTTCAGTCTCACTAATAGTTCCACGTGGACTTCGACGTTTAGCTTGTTACCTCAGCTACGATCTTGTGCCCTCGGCAGGATCTGGTAGATAGTCAGGCTTCTCAGCCTTTTTCATTTGTAGATGTCTGTACTCAGACATGTTGAGCTTCCGCTTGTGCTTTGATTTGTATGCTCTGAATGTTGGGTCATGAGACTCATGTTTGTAATATCTCGCTCCTCGGAGCCTATTGAATAAATACTTGAGTCGTAGAGTCATGTTGTGATGCCATGTTGTGTTTGCACATATCGAGCATATTGTGTGTATGTTATTGAAATGCTTGGTATGTGTGGGATCTGACTATCTAGTTGTTTATCTTTAGTAGCCTCTCTTACCGGGAAATGTCTCCTAGTGTTTCCACCGAGCCATGGTAGCTTGCTACTGCTCCGGAACACTTAGGCTGGCCGGCATGTGTCCTTCTTTGTTCCTGTGTCTGTCCCTTCGGGGAAATGTCACGCGATGAATACCGGAGTCCTGTTAGCCCGCTACAGCCCGGTTCACCGGAGTCCTGCTAGCCCAGTGCTACAGCCTGGATTCACTCGCTGATGACCGACACGTTCAATGCTGGGTCATGGATGCCTGTCCCTGTAAGTTTGTGCCACTTTGGGTTTACGACTAGCCATGTCAGCCCGGGCTCCTTATCATATGGATGCTAGCGACACTATCATATACGTGTGCCAAAAGGCGCAAACGGTCCCAGGCAAAGGTAAGGCGACACCCGTGGGAATACCGTGCGTGAGGCCGCAAAGTGATATGAGGTGTTACATGCTAGATCGATGTGGCATTGAGTCGGGGTCCTGACAGCTAGTCAGTCCAAATGACATGACCGTATATTCATATAGCCTGTACCGTGTGGTGAAGGCTGTCTTTGGTATATCCTTCTCTCGTATCTTCAACTAATGATATCCTGATCGCAGATCGATCTTTGAAAACACCTTAGCTCCTTGCAGTTGGTCGAACAGAGCATTGATCATCGGCAGTGGGTACTTGTTCTTAATGGTTACCTCATTCAAGGCCCGATAATCAACAACCATTCTTAGGGATTTATCCTTCTTCTCAACCAAGAGTACTGGAGCTCCCCATGGTGATGAACTCCTTGATCTGTTTCTTAATCTCTTCCAGATCATTCGCGGGCATCCTATAGGGTCTCTTGAACATTGGCCCTGTGCCTGGCAATAGCTCTATCAAAAACTCGATATCTTTATCCGGTGGCATGCCTGGTAACTCCTCTGGGAAAACATCCGGGTAATCCTTTACTACAGGCACTTCCTCCTGAACAACTCCTGTGAGGGTATTTACTTGGCTACTTCTTGGCGCATGCCTAGATATATACTTGATCCTTTTTCCCTCTGGGGTGGTGAGACAAATTGACTTACTAACACAGTCAATGTTTCTTCCGCACTTCGACGTCCAGTCCATTCCTAATATCACATCCAATCCTTGCACTACAAAAAAAAGACACATCCGTGACATTTTGGGCCGAACGAAATTTTTTCTGTCATACATATGTCACTTCTATGATGATAATTGTGACAAAACTCGGTATCATCATAGATGTGGTGGGCTCCTACTTCTATGACAAAAAATGATGACAAAAAATGGGCTTTTCGTCGTGGGCGGGCCGGAGACGCAGCTGCATGACATTCTTTGGGCCGTCCATGATGGAAAAAACCATGGTAGAAGCGAGGGCGAGGAAAATTTCGGGGAGTTCCCGGTTACGGTGGGAGGTTGGGGGCCGAGCGATGCGCGTTTCTCTCGTACACGTACGCGCGTGTGTGCGAGGTGTTGGCTCTAATTGAACCCGAGCGAGGCGTTGGGCTCTAACTGAACTTGAGCGATTGCACTGCAGGCTACGCGTTACTGAACCCGAGCGATCGATCGATGGCTGTTAACTGAACCCGATCGAGCGATTCCTTCGCTACTTCTGCTAACTGAAGCCGATCGATGCTGCCTCTAGATGAACAGTGAGTGTTGCAGGGGGGGGGGTGGATGAATAGTTCCTGGTGGGGATGGATGAACAGGACCCCATGGTGTTGCCTCTGGATGAACAGGACCCCGATCGATCGAGCCGGTTGGGGCTGGATGAACAGGACCCCGTGGAGGGCTGGATGAACAGGACCACCCCGTGGAGGGCAGGATGAACAGTAGACGGTGGAGGGCAGGATGAACAGTAGCCCATGGAGGGGTGGTTGAACAGGAGCCTGTGGAGAGGGCTGGTTGAACAGTAGCCGGTGGAGTAGCGTGCGGTGGAGGCTGGATGAACAGGAGCCCGTGGATGAACAGTCGCAGGTGGAGGCTGGAGGAAGTCGACAGTGGATGAACAGTAGCTCGTGGAGGCTGGAGGGGGTTGCCGGTGGAGATGAACAGTATCCCGTGGAGTCCCGTTTTGTGGTACGCCACACCCCTCCCGATGAACAGGACCCCCGTTTCGACCGTAGGAGGTCCGTTTCGTTTGTTTTGCGGTACGCCACACCCCTCCCGATGAACAGGACCCCCGTTTCGACTGTAGGAGGTCCGTTTCCTCCGTTTTGCGGTACGCCAGACCCCTCCCGATCAACAGGACCCCGTTCCGAACGTAGGAGGTCCATTTCCTCTGTTGTGCGGTACTCCAGGCCTCGTTTCCATTGCCTGTTCCGTCCAAGCCCTCCCGATGAACACGACCATGCATTCCATTCCGACCCAGCCGGTTGGCTCCCACGCGTTCCATTGCCTCCCCATGAACACGACGCCTTCTGTTGCCTCCCCATGAACACGACGACGACGCTGTTTCTCCGTTCCGACCCAGCAATGTACACGAGCCCTGGCCGTACGTATGCGCGAGTAGGCGTTCGAGACCCCGCCCGTATGTACACATACGTGGCCGTATTTTATTTCTTGCACCCTGGCCGCTGTACGTACATGTACATGCTACGTGCGCGCCTCTACTACGACACGTGCGTGCCTCTACATCGACAAGTATGTACACACACGTTCGCGACCAGAATGACAACGCTACGTACGCTTCGACCAGGTGGGTCCCGACTATCAGGCACTTCCTTGCCTGCGAAGATGTAGCTGGTGGGTCCCAGTAGTCAGGGGGCGAATCATTTTTTTTGCCCGGACGCACTTCCTTGCGTGCGAAGATGTAGCTGGTGGGTCCCAGCAGTCAGGGGGAAACGTTTTTTTCGCGAAATACAGTGGCCCGTCCGGTGGGTCCCAGCTGTCAGGTGGAGGAATCATTATTTTCCGCGTAATAAGGAGGCACTTCCTTGCTGCGGCCGTGGACCCAGCTGTCAGCCTCTCCACGTACAGTCCACGTCCGATGGAAGTCGTTCCTTGACCACGTTGACCACGCCGCGCCGAGAGCACCAGGGCGGTGGACGACGGCGAGGCCTAGGAAGGGGACGACACGGAGGCAGGGAAGACTCGGCAGTTGTTTCCCACGCGGAGGGGAGTACGACTGTACGAGGGTTTACTGGTTCGTCTGCCGTCGCCGGAGAATAACAGCAGGTGTGGGTGAGTAGAGGGATGGCTAGGCCAGCGATGGGAGTACGGTCGGGCGGTGAGGCCTGCGCGGCAGCACAGCCGGCCGCGAGGAGGAGGGAGCAGGCAGTCCCGCCGGTGCTTGTTTGAGCGGCTGGAGCAGGAAGAGCAGAGATTGAAGAAGCACGACGGCCGTTGGATGGACATCCAACAGTCAGTGCTTGTGCGTCAACCTTTTTTTAGGAAAGCCTCAAATCTGTGGAAAACAGCATACAACCCATCTGCCATTATTTCTAATAATTTACAGCCCATTTGCTAATTCTTAAGGTTTTTTTGGAGCCCATATTCTTTTTGTTAGCATTACAGCCCATATTGTGGCAACGGTTAAAAAATTATACGAAATTTTGCATATTTCGGTGCGGTCCGAACTGTTTTTAATCCCGAAATTTTGACTCACATTCAAACTGATTTTAAAAATAAATGTATATCAATATAAAATCCAACAAATTCTCCACGCATAAAAATTAATGTAATTTAAAATCTTGAAATGAAAAAAAGATATTTGAAACTAATTGCCGGTTTGATGTGTTTTAAAAATGTACAACCCATTTCTCATTACTGATGGGCCATTTTCTCGGCCAGCCGAATGAAAGCTCTCCTCGTCTTGAAAGATTTGCAGCCCAACAGGCCTGACAAAGCGACTTACTTGGCAAATCACAAAAAAACTGTGTTGTGGCCGTGGACCCAGCTGTCAGCCTCTCCACGTACAGTACTCTTCCGATGGAAGTCGTTCCTTGACC
This sequence comes from Triticum aestivum, assembly GCF_018294505.1. Taxonomy (NCBI): domain Eukaryota; kingdom Viridiplantae; phylum Streptophyta; class Magnoliopsida; order Poales; family Poaceae; genus Triticum; species Triticum aestivum. Next base: position 372,292,328 of record NC_057806.1, on the reverse strand, counting down.
ATGTTGACCACGCCGCGCGGAGAGCACCACGGCGGTGGACGACGGCGAGGCCTAGGAAGGGGACGACGCGGCAGTGGAAGCCCGCGCGGAGAGGACTACGAGGGTTTCACTGGTTCGGCTGCGGTGTGAGGCTGCCATCGCCGCAGGGCCTGGCCAGCGGTGGGAATAGTAGGGGGCGGTGAGGCCTCTGCGGCAGCACAGCCGGCCACGGGAGGCAGGAGCATGCGGCACGACCGGCGCTGCTTTGGGTGGCTGGAGCAAGAAGACCAGAGGTTGAAGAAGCACTACGGCCGTTGGATGGACATCGTACGGTCACTGGAGCTAGAATCGTTCATATTGACTAAGTTGACAAAGCCCTTCGTCCCCGTCAACTTAGTAGGCCCACAAGTCAGCCTCCCAACAAGGTGGGTCCTAGCTAGCCGGGGGAGTATTCATTTTTTGTGCGTAATAAGGAGGCACTTCCGGTGGGTCCGAGCTGACAGCGGGGGGAACGTTTTTTTCGCGAAATACGGTGGCCCGTCCGGTGGGTCCCAGCAGTCAGGGGGAAACGATTTTTTCACAAAATATTTTAGGCCCGTCCGGTGGGTCCCTGCTGTGAGGTGGACGAATCATTATTTTCTGTGTAATAAGGAGGCACTTCCTTGCTGCCGCCGTGGACCCAGCTGTCAGCCTCTCCACGTACAGTCCACGTCCGATGGAAGTCGTTCCTTCCACGTTGACCACGCCGCGCCGAGAGCACCAGGGCGGTGGACGACGGCGAGGCCTAGGAAGGGGACGACGCGGAGCCGGTGAAGACGCGGCAGTGGATGCCCACGCGGAGAGGAGTATGAGGGTTCACTCGTTCGGCTGCGGTGTGAGGCTGCCGTCGCCGCAGGGCCTGGCCAGCGGTGGGAATAGTAGGGGGGCGGTGAGGCCTCCACGGCAGCACAGCCGGCCACGGGAGGCAGGAGCAGGCGGCACGACCGGCGCTGCTTTGGGCGGCTGGAGCAAGAAGACCAGAGGTTGAAGAAGCACTACGGCCGTTGGATGGACATCGTACGGTCACTGCAGCTAGAATCGTTTATATTGACTAAGTTGACAAAGCCCTTGGTACGTCAACTTAGTAGGCCCACAGGTCAGCTTCCGAAACGGTGCGCCCCAGATGTCAGGGGGAGGAATCATTTTTGGGCGGGTGAAGCTAGAATATCCGAGATTGAAGAAGAAGCACGGCATCCGTTGGATGGACATCCAACGGCCACTGCTGCTAGAACCGTGTGTTGACTATAAGTTGACAAAGCCTTGCATACGCGTCAACTCTGTTTTTTAGGGGACGCGTCAACTTAGTAAGGCCAGAAGTGTGTGGCAGAGAACTTATAGCCCATTTGAGATTTGTAAGAATGTGTAGCCCATTTTTGAATTCTAATGGAATTTACTACAGCCCATTTACAGTTTGTTAAAAGTACAGCCCATTTCAACCAACCGTTCAAAACAGAATTCAATAAAATTTCCCACATTTTGATGGGATCCGAAATATTTTTATCCCGAAATTTCTAGTCAGATTAAATACAATTTCAATATAAATTTATATTACGTAAAAATCCAATGAAACATTGCGCTCGCAACAATTAATGAAATTAAAATTTTTAATATCCAAAAATAATATTTTATAAAGTAATCACGTGTTTGGTGCATTTTTTATAGTTACTGCCCAGTTTTTATAATTACATCTCATTTATTATTTCTTAAAGCCCATTTTCTTGTTAAGCCTAATGCATCCCTCCTAGGAAAGATTTGCAGCCCAGCGGGGCGGAGAATAACAACTTGACCTTGCCTGGGTATTCATAAAAAAAGCATAGCTGGGCTAGCCATTTTCAGCTTGAAAAAAATTAATATCTGGGCTGGATATCTGGCCTGGGCTAGACGGGCCACAGCCCGCCCAATTAATACCTGCAGCGATGTTTTCGTTGTTGTTCAGAGGAGAATAATTAATATCTGGGCTAAACATCGAAAAACTTTGCAGTGCTCACACCTCAAAAACACAAATACTTCTCAAGCTTCTTGATCCCAGCTGTCGGCCGCTTCTTGTGCCATTCTCTCGTTTATTGACTAGTACTACATAGGTTGACAATGGTGTAGGACCGTGATGTCAGGAAACCAGGGGGATGCAAAATAAATAACTCCAGCGAGCGCTTCCACCTCTGCCTCGTTGTCTCCCGTGGAAACCCCTTTCCTCCCTTTTTTTTGCTCGGGCAAGGACCAATGCATGCAGCATGTCCATGCGGTTATTAGGCAAGAAATAAAAGCGCTTTGCATTGCTATGAATTACGATGGCCTGCATGGGTAGCTAATAAGGCATCCTCTTAACTGCTGTGATTAAATGTTGTGTTTAGAAGAGAGAAATATTCTTCTTTTCCACCAATCTGCTTGCACCTAGGTCGTGATGCACCTTCTAATATGACTTATTCACCTAGACAGAGGGAGTATAGTTTATATATATATATATATATATATATATATATATATATATATATATATAATAAGGAGGCACTTGCATACGTGAGGCTATGGACCTGGTGGGTCCCCATTGTCATCCTCTCCAAGTAAAGTCATCTCCTCGCCCGCGCGCACTTTCCGCCCGAAACAGTCAGCGCCGCCCGCCCCGCTTCCCGGTGCAAGCGATTGCTCCGCCTTCAAACGACACAAGTGGCGTCCGTCCGTCCATCTGCCGCCCACATTAATGATATGCGGTTGCCGAGGCGGCTACTCCGACGCCACACGTCCGTCCCTCCGCCCGCCCACCATTGCTATATAAACTGCTGCGCCGGCCATAGCCGCAGGCATCCGCATCCGTTCCCTTTCTCCTGTCCACACCACTACTGCCCACCATGGCTTCCTCACGCTCCAGCGCTCTTCGGGACGGGCGGACGACGGACCACAAGGAGATGGCAGCCATTGCTGCCGACCGGCTGGCCGGCAGGCAGCCGGAGGACGATGACGTCCCAATGGAGAACATGGTAGTCGACGATCCGGCGCCAACCCCCTCCTCCGCGCCATCCTCGCCGATGCATTGCACCATGACCATCGGCGAGGCACATGCCCAATATATGGACAGTGTTAGGCAGATGCGTCAGGAGCAGTTCCGGGAGGCGCAGGTCGATGCCGCCTACAACCACCATCTCCCTGCAGGAGCACCCGCAGGCGAAGGAGCAGATCACTGCGGAGCGGACGGAGCAGGAGGCGCTGCTCGACTCGTACCACTCCGCCCGCAAGGGCCGCCTCGAGCGCTGGCGGGAGCACATGTGGGTGGCGGAGGCTACGGCCGCCTACAAAGAGACTAGCAAAGAGGGCGATGAAGCGGGTGAGGCGCTGTTTGGTGAGACCGAGGATGAGGCAGAGGACAATGCTGGCTCCAACGAGTCCCCGCTCCGCTGGCGTCGATGAGGCCCTGCTCCGCCGAGGCCCCGCGGCGCCAACAACGAGGCAGAGGACACCGCCGGCTCCGCCGAGGCCCCGCCCCGCCAACAACGAGGCAGAGGACATCGTCGGCTCAGCCGAGGCCCCACCCTGCTGACAACGTGGGGGATGATTTCCACCGCTCCGCTGAGGCGCCGCCCGCCGCAACGAGACACAGGACATCGCCGGCTCCACCGAAGCCCCGCCCCGCTGCCAACGAGGCCGCGCCACACAAAAAACAAGGAAGAGTAGAACACGGTAGGTCGCCGCCGCTCGGGTCCAAGTAAGGCCACCGCTGCTACCCTCCTATTGAAGCCAAGCTAGGCGGGTTGACCATTGACGGCCGGTTAGCTTCTTGGCGGCGACGTGGAGTCGGGGAGTTCTGCTGGAGAATAACATTGCTTCTACTTAACTGCTGGTGCAGTTGGCTGACTGACACGTGGGCCTAACATGCCACATGTCGGTTATGCAACTGCACCTGCAGTTAAGTCACTGGAGCTTCTGTTCGGCTCAACGGGACACATGTGGGTAGCTTCGGTTAATTAATTATACCTCCAGCGCACCCCTTTTTAGTTGAAGAATGTATGAAATGTAATGAAATCTGGCATGTTTATATGAAATCCGACCGTGTATGAATGAATTTATTTCGATTAGTTCGAATTCCTGTATCACTGGCATTGGATGAACATGCAAAACAATATGTACTAGCATTATTCCCAGGGTGATCACCTCGTTAGCAGCAGTTTCACATGTACTCCCTCTGGTCCTTTCTAGTCTGCATACAAGTTTTGTCTGCAGTCAAAGTATCTCTACTTTGACCAATCTTATACGAAAAAGTATGCACTTTCACAATGTGCGAAGTAAAAAGGAACAGAAGGAGTACAAAGAGTTTGAGCAGGTTTTTAGCGTTTCTGTACATTGCAATCAAACACACAGGCCTGGCAATTCATAGAGAACATTCAAAACAATCGATGATTATGCATCTCAGCAACTCACATGTCAGAGGCAATATTTACTTCACAACTAAAGAATAAATAAAAAAATGACCGATGCTGCTAACAGCAAGGGCGTCCCATTCGAAAATATCAAACGCATGTCTTGCTAAAATCAATGAGCAAAATTTGACAAGGTTGTCCCATTCCAAAATATCAAATGCCTACGATTGTGGAATGGGCAGGGTTTGCCATCAGTTCGAACATTGACATGGCACCTCGTGCTAAATAAACCAGCTGTTCTTTTTGGGCAGTTCCACAAAAATCAACCAAATTCGCACGTAGCTTATATGATTTCGCCCTTATATGTTGCAACGCCTTGAACTTATCGGCACCTCCTTTCTTGTGGTGGAAATGAATGATTCGATGTATTCATGAACATTTTGTGCAGTTCCCATTGAAATCAAGCTGAGCACCCCTGTTTGCACAAATACAAAAAAGTGATTAGTATAGAGCAAACTGTACTATGAATTGACAGTTTCAACAGGCACATACATGGTCCATGTAGAGCACACTTTTAGAAAAATGGAACTCACCAGAAAGAATCCTAGAACAACATTGTACTCGCACATCACAGCAAAAAAATGGAGATTTTTTCAGTCCTTCTGAGCTGAAGTTAGTTTGGTCTTGTGGGAGTAATGTAACCATCCTTCAACTGCTCCTTCTGATGATAAGATAGACATGGCTTATTCATCCTGGCATAATCAGAACTAGTCACTTCACGTACTCCATATTCTTCTTCAGAGGAAGATGATCCTGTTGCTCAAAGACAAGAGGACTACTAAATTCTAGCATCACTGTTTGCTCGAAAAAAAGGAAAGGAAATATTTAAACCAACATAGATGAAGCACTTCTCAAGGACAATACCACTTTTTCATGACAGTATCTAAATAGTAGCACAACACCAGTAGAGATGACAAAGCTCAATCATATGGATGAAATCAGTGGGCGAGTACCAACCTTTGTCAGGAGGCTTATTGTGTAGAGCATACAGATGAATCAATTCTCCGGAACCATCTGTTCCAATCTACGGTGGTGGCCATGCTAACTATATACTCCTTGATTAGTTTAATATTTCCAACATCTTCTTGTGCAGTTCCACTAAAATATATGGTATCTTCAAAGAAGATCCCTGTTTGCACAAGTAGAGATAATTACATATTACATTAAGAGTGGCATCAAATCAGTGGCAAAACAATTGCTCGTTCCATCCATAGCAATAAATTAAGATACAAAACTATATCATTACTTGTGTCATCACAGTTCCAGTGCTTCATTACAGCACCGGGAGTTGATTTTTGTTTTTCTTCCCCTTGTTCTCCCCCTTCATCACTTGGTTCAATAACAAACAAGCTTCGCCTTCAATGTAAGATTTGGCATGTCAATTAGGGAGCACAAGTACAGTACTAAACTTAATTTTTTGATGAAAGTGGCAAAATACAGGCCAGCAGTTGTGAAATATCCTTATCTTACCTCAATGGGATATTACGGTGCACATACAGATTGGAAGTCTTGTCTCCATTTGTGCGGTTCACTAAAATCAAGCAACATTATTGTACAAGTAGCACAACATATGAATGCACACTGCAGAATCATGTGAAAGAAGGCTAGTACTGACCTCTCATGATGCGGAATTCAAACAACTCACAAGAAGAAGATCTGAACCAAATTCGCCTTAACGGATAGGAAGTAAGATCTCCTCTTGTGTAGTTGCACTAAGATCAAGCAATCAAGCAACGTTGTTGGTGTGACATTTTCGTTGAACTGCACAAAACACTCTTAAAACAAAAGTGTTTTGTGCAGTGCAACAAAAGGTCACAATGGCAACGAGGTGAAGCAGATAACCCTGTTTACACAGAGGTGCAAAGGAAACAATTAGTGGTCAATAACGGTGGATGACACAGAAGCCAACAAAAAGAAGCATCTACCTTATCTAAATGGGAAAGAAAGCAAGACAGTAGCATTTGTCAAATGGTGGCATTGATTAATATTAACATAGAGATTATATTAACAATAAAATTCGTTAAACATGTAATTTGCTTTTAACTGTGGCATTGCATCAATTTTCCAGCGGCATTATTAGAGGGTGTTTGTTTACAGGGACATTTTGGTGTAGGGACTAAAAAAACTCCATGTCAGTCCCATCTAAACCAAAGAGGAGGGAATTTTTAGGGACTAAAAGCGGGCATTTGGGACTAAAGAAAGAAGACCCCGAGGGAGTCTTTTTGGGACTTTTCCAACAGTTGCCCCTGCCACGCATCGCACCTTGTCTCTATTAGTTCATTACTAGGGGTAACATGGTGTTTTAGCATGTCATTTAATAACCTCTAGTCCATGTTTAGTGCCTGGAACCCAGCAGGTAGGGACTAGGGAGTTTTTAACCAAACAGGGCCTTAGATTAATAACAACTAATGAGTTGCACGGGATAGTGGACGCACCAGCACCATGTGCATCTACCGATGTACTGTGGTCATGCACAGTCTGTTGCAACAAAGAACAAGCAACCAAGGAGCATATTTGTGTTGGCCCCAGTTTTGTTATCTTTAGACGCCTTTCCCTATGTGAGCACAGCAAATCTAGTCCTGCTCAAACTCTACAGCCTTGTCCCTTCCTTTCCTTTTTGAACTAGTACTTTCGCCCCTTCGTTTCCTCTTTGAACCATGTCCTAGATTTATGCAATACAACTTTCCCCACTACTTTCCCCCATTCCTTTCCTCTTTGAACCACGTCCTAGATAAATGCTATACAACTTTCCCCTTCATTTCCTCTTTGAACCACGTCCTAGATTCATGCTATATACAACTTTCCCCACTACTTTCCCCCACTCCTTTCCTCTTTGAACCACGTCCTAGATTCATGGTATACATGCAGCTAGAGCAATGCATGTGGAGTAAGTAAATTATACCTTAAGGTTCATGGGGCATGGTTCGGTGGGCGACGGGACGGCGGCGAAGAAGAAGGGGTCGGAGGCCCTCCCGTGCCGCCGCTGGGTGGAAAGTGAACAGCTGCACCGGTAGTCCCTCGCCGACGGCGTCAGCGTTAAGCCTCCTTCCCTTCCCGGCGGACGGATCCTACCGGCTCTTTGAGCAGCAGTGATGGGAGAGAGAGGCCAACGAAGTCTTGTTTAGATCTGGAGAGGGCGAGAGCGTGTGAAGAGAGCAACTACAAGCGCTAAGGCTCCAGCGGGAGAGGGCGTGAGAGTGAGCGAACAGGCTAACCAGCTACACAACCCTCCCATTATGTTCAACGAGAGGGCAATAACCTTTTATACATTCCTGCATTCGTGTGACAAGCATGCCGTGTTTTTTTGTGTGTGTGTGGGAGTCATTGGGATTTCAATCATAATCGTGTCATGTGGCTTTGGTGGTAAGACTATCCACAGTAGTGCAGAAATAATGCAGCCTTAGTCACCTTACCTCTCTCCATGTAGTACGTTGGGTCCCACCAGTCAGAGGGTGAAACAAACAAATTAATAAGAAAAATTAAAAGCGCCAATGGTGTATCTTACCTCACACATCTCGCTACTGCTCGGGAACACTGTCCAATTGATCCCTCTGTTCGCTCATGTACTATTTTAAGTGAATCCTTATTATAACATGCACACAAATTTTGGCCACTTGTATTCGACTTAAGTCAGTGTACCACCGTATCTTGTATACTTACTACTCCCTCCGTCTAGGTGTAATAAGTCACGTTAGAAGGTGCAACGGGACCAAGGTGCATGCGTGTGCATGTGTGTGTGTGTGTTTGTGTTTAACACCATGTGTGTGTTAGAGAGAGCGACAGATCGACCTACTCCTATAGAGAGATGTTGTGTAGTGTACGATTTTAGCCGCGAGAGTCGTTGCATCCTCTCGTTTCCGGGCGTGTCCGGTAGGGACATGCGGACAGCTGCCACGCCCGCTCCTGACCAGCCTGGCCCACCCAAAGCCCCTCCATCGCCCGCGCGCGCTTCCCGCCCGAAACGGTCAGCGCCGCTCCAAAGATCGGTGCCGCATTCATGCCCGGGCAGAGCGGACGCGACCTCTCACTGGCGCAAGAGTGATGGTTGCTTTGTCCGTCCAACTTACTGTTGGGTCTATGCGATTTGACGGCTCATTGGTCTTTATTACTGAGGTGGTAGGACTGCTGGATGTCCCACGCTTTCGGCGAAAGGAGGTATACTACTACTACTAGATTACAATTTTCTCCATTCTTACAATGGAGGCGTGCAAGAGCAGTGAAAACACGCAGGCTCAGTGATTACATGGCCCACCTCACACTATCACCGTGCGACACCTAACTCTTTACATAGTACTCCCTCCGTTCCTAAATATTACTAGATGAGTCCCCGCGCGTTGGCGCGGAACAATGGTATATCTCTCTGCGCAAAATTATCGATTTCATAGAACAAAAACTCTATAACCGCATGACAAATGTGGTAGCCAAACTAAATAAACTCCCATCATCATTTAGATCATCCCACGTAAGGAAAAAAGATCAGCCAACTCCTCAATGGCGGAGCTACAATGAATTTTCTGGGCGGGCCAAGCCAAAGGCCACCTGAAACTTTTACCCTTGTAGACCAATTTTACCCTTATACTTTAGTGTTTTGGGCTCATGCTGGGCGGGCGATGGCATTGTTTTGTTCGTACGTAGCTCCGCCAGTGCAACTCCTACTGCATAATGGGATTATATTTTTCTTTTTGACATGTTAATGGGCCTGAAAAGCTCACTTACATGCATGCTACCGGTGCATGCTTGCATGCAGACATGTTGATGTGATTGAAAACCCACTCACATGCATGTGGCACGGTATTTCTGCATGCTTGCATGTGGCTTAGTGCGGAGCCTCTCAACGTCAAGATCAGATGGCTATTATGGACTGATTTACTTCATCTAACGGCTACATCAATTTTGATGACATGGCTCAAGGAGAGGATAGAGAATTCCTACTAGTGGGGGCTAGCTATTACTAGTAGATATAAGTCTTTGTAGAGATTCCACTACATACGGAACAAAATGAATGAATCTACACTTAAAATGCATCTATATACATCCGCATGTGGTTCATGGTGAAATCTCTACAAAGAGTTATATTTAGGAACGAAGGAACTACTAGTATAGTACGTACTGTAATTTATCAGCGAGATAAATTTGTACAATGCTATGAAGCTTCCAGCTTCTGTTACATGTATCTTGCGTCCAAGGTTGCCCGTTGCAACATTTCATCAAATACAAAGGAGACTAACATGCATGCTATTGCATCTCAATGATTGACAGATCATAGCAAATATGTACTCCCTCCGTTCCAAAATAAGTTTCTCAACTTTGTGCAAACTTTAGTACAAAGTTGTACTACTACTAAAGTTGACACTTATTTTGGAACAGAGGCAGCTAAAGAAAAAAAACGATCCATGCAGTCCCTAGCCCTTGAACCATGAACCCTGACCAGGCTTCAATTTGCTCGCAACGTTCGAGCTTCCTAATAAATGAAGTTTGCAACCTTTTGACCATCGGATCATTTTGTGCAGTTTCACCAAAATCAAGATGAGCATCCCTATGGCAAAGAAATTGAACAGGCGTGATTAGAATAAGATTACTGGGACTAGTTGATGAGACATAAACTCATCACAAATACAGTACGTAGAAGCCAGTAGAGGTATGTGCGGGGCAAAGAAGTAGAGAAATATCCACAGGGAGTGAAGTGGGCAGCTGGAGCAGTGGTGCAAGCCGGCTGTAAAGCGAGTTGTACCTGAGGGACGTAGCTCAACCTTGAGGAGGGCGGCGGGAGGCGGCAACTGCCCACATCGCGGCAGTGAGCAAGGGACGAAGGCAACCTCATCGGCTTTGTGAGAGAGAACGGCGGGGACCCCTGATCGGGACGTGCCGACAGTGGGTTTTCGCCGTCGGCGACGGCCACCGCATCTACACTAAGCATCCACCCCTTCCCCAAGCGGACGTGATCCGCCGGGATGTTAGAGATGTGGCCACGGTCGTTTTGTGTGAGAGAGTGTGAAGAGAGCAACCCCAGCAAGCAACCATGTAGGCTGGCCCGTCCTGACTATGTACTCCTTTTCTCTCCATATGAACCTATCATATTGCGTACGTGCCACTGAAGCAAAAAAACTTTATTTATAAATGACGCCGCACCTACTACTCGTTCTCCTATAACCTTGTGCTTGGCATCTCCAAAATATTGACCTTGCGATTGGCTCTTCGCCTCTTCGGGAAGTCGATCAATAATGGTAGTGCGGTATATATCGTTCTGGCTATATGAGACTGAATGAATTGTTGCACGTCCACCACGTGGGCGAGGGGCGAGGGGCGAGGGAGAGTGCTACATACGGAGCAAAATGAGTGAATCTACACTCTAAAATATGTCTATATACATCAGTGTTTGGAGTATGTACTAGTAGTTCATATTGAAATCTACTAAAGGACATATATATTCCAAACAATATGATATAATCTCTATAACCAAGGTAGTAGGGACGAGGAGTAAATAGAGGGAGTAGTAAATTTTTCTCCTCGTCCTGCAAGCCACTGCGCGCATGGGCGAGGGAGCGGGTGTAAGGCGTAGTAAGCAAGCTTCACCTCATCCTGCGAGCCACCGCGCCCATGGGCGAGGGAGACGACGTACTAAGCAAGCTTCTCCTCGTTCTGCGAGTTGACAGGACACATCAAAAGTACTCCAGTGTATAGAGCCTTGCCTCTAAGGTAGGCCCCACATGGTTTGCCTCTTTTTTTAACATAACACGTCAAGTCGCAATTTGTTTGTTCACCCGTGGTAGACGATCCTCCCTCCACCAAGTGGACAACCAGTACACGTGCCAAATTACCACGTGGGCTGCCTTTTTCGTACAGAAATGAGCTCCACTGTGTACCCGCGCGGGTGTGGTTTGGAAAGAGACGGGAGTACGTGCGCCGTGCATGCACCTATTCTCTTCGTGCACGTCCCCCACCTACGTGGGTGTGTGTGAGAGATATAAACCGCGTTCGTGAGTGTTTTTTGTTTTGGGGTGGGGGTTGATTTCATGAATTATTTTTGGGAATATGTGTCGATGACATCTCAAACAAAATTTTGCATGCAATGTGTGTGAAATGGAGGCCTATCCATCTCATACATAGAGGGTCGAGCAATCCACGAGAAGAGAGGGAGGGGTCATAGATATCGATAGAGTCGAAGAGATGATCAAGTGGGTGGGTGCGAGATCGATGAAGAGAGCCATCGAAATTGTGTGTGTACAAGTCAAAGATAAGGGCGACTGGCCTACCGGAACGTTAGAGGGCACACATCAAGTTTGTGTGTGGCAGGGAGACATGACTAGAGCGCTCGATGTATCGGTGTGTGTGGGGGGGAGGGGATGGTGGGAGGGGTAGGCAAAGGCCTAACTATAGAGGTAGAACGACTCGTATATGTGTTGAGAAGGAGAGACCCAGCTATGTCTTGAGGGAGATCGGTTGACATCCATACATAACTGAAGGACGGGAAATATGATGGGAGAGAGAGAGGAGAGAGAGAGAGGGAGGGAGAGGGAGGGAGAGGGCTAGAGTGTTGGATGGGTGATGGAGTTGCTTCTCGAAGATGGTGGGAGAGGCCTACTAGACAAACTAAGGGTGGAACTGCAATGTTATCAATAAGAGTGGGGATGTGTTTCTGTGTGTGCCTATGCGTGATAGATCTGTTGGGACGCATCCATGGATGATGAAGGGGAACCATGTGTTTGGTAAGCAAACCTAACTAGATCGGTAGATCAATTGTTGTTTGTCGGAGGAAGGGAGAGACACAACTAATGAGGTAGATCGATTGACGTGTGGGTAAAAATGAGTTATAAGGACCTAGCTAGCTATATGTATAGCGAGAGATCGATCGGTGTACGTCCATTTGTTAGAGGCAAATAAGGCCCAGCGAGACGGATAGACAGAGAGAATGGAGCTAGGAGGTGGCGCGAGAGGCCCAACTACTAGCTAGATAGGGGGAGGAGTGTGTGGTTGTGAGAGAGCGATGAAAAGAGGGGCGAGAGTTTACACGTGTGTCTGACCGTATGAGAGACACGACGCAAGGACACATAAAGGAGGAGATTGAAGGTGTGTTTGTATGTTGTAGGCAGGCATCGCTGGAGAGGTTTATCGAGCGGTGTGTGTCGGAAAGGAGTTGTGGAGACTCTGGGAGAACGACCTAAAGAAAAAAATGAATGTGCCCGGTGGATAGAATGCCGAGGGAGGGGGAGGGCGAGGAGGGCGTGTGCATGCACGAGAGAAAGTTAGTGGTAGCTACAAAGGTTAGAGGATTGTGTGGGTGTAAGAGACTAACGAATATCATAATTTGATATGAAAGCGGATTCATATATTTGAATAGGAGATCATAGTGTTTTAAACATTGCATGCATGAATATAGCAGTGATACACGTGCTGTGCACATGTTATACCATAATGTGATAATGCATGGTCTTTGCAACTCACAGCTAAATGCCGAACAATCTAAACCATACTATACATCAAACAATCTCACATTTTATTTTAATTTGTGATAATGTGTGGCGTTTGCAGCTTACAACTAAATATCGAACAATCTAAACAATACTATATATCGAACATTCTCACATTTTATTTGAATTTGTGGTAATGTGTGGTGTTTGCAACTCACATCTAAATACTTGTAGGAGTAGGGGGCGGGGCACCATACATAATGTGATAAACACATTATACATATGAGACATGGTTTAGATTATGAAGATCTAGATAGAGCTAGAAATGTAATGTGATTTGAAATCAAAATAAAGTGGATTCAAAAAATCTAGTTCAAGTTCATATAGTACACATAGTTCATATGTAACTCAAGACTAATCATGTGGTGTGCTGTGAAGATAATACACAAACGATGGTTTAACTTGACAATAATGATGATTATAGATCTTACTAAAACAGAGAAATGAATTCAAATGCTTTGACTTCACAACAATCATCACTGTAGATCTTATTCAAATAGGGAAACGAATTCAAATTTAGTTCATATTGAAGCGGTAGTATATACGTTTGGAATGCACTAAAACGTTCATTCGAGTAGTAGGTTGCATGCATTATACACGTAGCAAAATATTTTAATTGAACATAACATGAATTCAAAGTTTTGAATGACATTTGTAGGGCGCATTGATTTGGTACAGTACATGTTAGGCTTGTCCGGAAATTTCAACCCGTGCCTTGTTAGCCCGAAATATTTAAGATATATCTTTGTCTCGTTGTGCTCCGACAACTCCCTCCATCTCAACCCGTGCCTTGCTATTTCGAAATTACAACGCGCGTGAAAACTCCCACCTCCTGTGAAATCCCGACATGCGAAATGCCCGTGGTACCCCTGAACCGAAAGAACCGCCTCAAATCGGTGGGGGTACTTTCGTAACTTACCCCACATTTCGGACAAGTGCGTCCCTATGCCATGGTTCCCCACTGCGATCCCATCCGCCCACCCATTCGTACACCGAGGCCGCAAAACCCGCAATGAAACCCCACACACTGCTTCGTCCGCCACCCAGCCGGAGCCTCTTCCCCGACGACGTCGTCCACAACAACACCTCGACGTCCCTTATCCACCGTACCGGATGAGGATCCGTCGTCGATCTCATCGTCCCGCCGGTTCAGCCACCCCGTCCTCCACCTCCAAGGAGCTGCCCCGATGTTCCCCTTGTCTTTCGCGCCACCTCCATTCCCACACCACCGTCTTCACCTGCACCATCGGAAGAGCATCATCATCACCATTTCCTCGGATGAAACTACGGCCTAATCGGCGCCACCAAAGAGGATGTACACTAATCACCGTATTTTCTTCTTGATTCGATCTCACGCTGCTGCCGGCGCCCGGTCCCGAGCCGACACGACGCGGCTCCATCCACGGCGGCATCGCTGGCCACTTCCTCCACAGTGTCGCTCCCTTGGCAGCGACGTCCACATCAGTAGGACCTGCTGCTGCTTTAGCTCTCGCTCGCGCTGCTGCTCTGCTCTTGCTCTTGGTCCCCTGCCTGGTCTGCTCTTGCTATTGCTCTTGCTCGCGCTGCTGCTCTCGCTCTTGCTCTTGCTTGCAATGCTGCTCCGATTTAGCTACACTTCACTCCGATGCCGCCAGGGTGAAGGAAGAACCAGCCACAGCGGGGAGGGGGGCTTGCTGGAGAGGTACCCCACTATCTATCTTAGGGTTCAGGATGGGGGCGGTGGCGGGGCGTTGGCAGGGCGGTGGCGTGGGGATCGCCAGAGAAAAAGCTCGGCACGGGGGGGGGGGGGGCTAGAGGGATGGTCGGGGCGGCGGCGAACCGGCGGTGGGGAGTGTTTTCGGGGCGGGCGGGGCGGCGCATCGCGGGCGGCGGGGGGGCTGCTGTTTGGCCGGCTCAGGGGGTGGAGGTTGAAGATGAACCGCAGGCCCTTGATTTCGTATCCAACGGCTGCAAAATCGACTGACCAGAGATGAAAAAGTCAGTCGACTGACCTGTAGCCTCACCTTGCTACTGTGTTCAGTTTCAACAGCAAAATTCAGTTTCGACAGTTAAGTTCAGTTTCGACAGTTAAGTTCAGTTTCGACAGTTAAATTCAGTTTCGACAGTTAAGTTCAGAGATTAGCGGCTGATGTATTTTACATCTAGCACTTTGTGGTTATGTATTTTACGTCATGTATTGGAGATGCTATTAGAATTCCACTCAGGTTAACGTTGTTCGCTGTCTCTCTTGTCCTGCTTCAGCCTCGGCGTCGTACAACTCACCAGAGCTGCTCCAACAACGAAACCCTCCATCACAGCAGAGCAGTACCTCGGGCTCCATCTCCAGACGCCTAAGATATTCTTCCCCTCCTCCGACAGCCAAGTCAGCCGGAGCATCCTCACCGGCCAACCCAATCACGCTGAGATTGACATGGCTTCGCCAAAGAGGTTGTACACTTGTTGCATCTCTTTTTTACTCTACATGTTATATATATTGTCCGCTGAGCACACGGATTTGTTCCTTTAGTGTCTCCTTGAAAGAAAAAACGTAGGAATTTTAATTTTCACTTGTCCTCCTTTTCAAATTCCTATTCATGAAGCACAAGACTAAGCAATAGTAGCATAATAGCATTATAACCGTACATTTTCTTGTGGTTTGACTTAATCGCACCATGCTTCTTTGCATCCCGTGATCTTCCAATTGTTGTGAATCAAACACCCAGATTGGCAGAAATCCTGTGTTTTTAAATTCTCTGTTTTGCACGTGCATTCCTATCCTATTCCTGTCTATTTCCTATCCCTGTATTGTTGGAATCCTCCAATTCAAATGAGCCCTTACAGAATTACTTCTCTTACAGATAGTTGTCAAAGAAAACCTTGCGTGGTTTGTCCCACTCCTGCTGCGCCGTCGTCCACCCCAACTCAGCTGCTCCAATGACAGAAGGGTCCTGCATAGCAGGGATCCGGCCTCCAGACTGTCTTTCGCTGCCTTAGATCTTCTTCCCCGCCGTTGGCATCCATGAAAACTGCACTACCATCATCAACTGAGCAGATGACCTCGAGGACTACATGAGTCTGCAAGAGAGGTCGCACTCTTTCATGTCTGCTTACATTATGTATCGCTTAATATTACATGCTACTTTATCGTCCTGTTCACCGATTAGACTCTGAGTCACCTCCAAACTAATGGTCAAACTTGAGTTTTTAAATGGTTGTGGGGTACATATCGGGGCCGCTATCAATAGTATCTATCTACTACCTGGTTAATCTCCAGTGTCTACTATGGGTTTCATGTTGGGTGGGAAACAAACAGTAAAGAAGCCATTATCTGTATTTTTTAACTGAAGCCATTATCTGCCTGCTATTATTGGTTTTGGGTCTATCCATAGGTTGCTACCACCACTCTGGATTTCTGCATGCACTCCTTACATAATCTCACTATGTTTTATTCCTATGCATGACAGTTATTGTAAACAATGGAACTAAACATGTAGAGCAAAAGAGACGAGCCTTGTGTGGCAATAAAATTTCATGCAGACGTCGCTCCATGGTAGGTGCATAGGCAGCCCCCCTCCATGCACTTCGGATTGTAATCGAGAGGAAGATATCTGTTCTGAGGGGGATTCAGAAGGAGAAGACAACTCCTATTTACCCCCTAGGGTCTTCGCTCTAACTTGGCATGCTGATGTTGGTTATATCATGCATATGGTGTCTTGCATTGCTTACTTTATACATCAAATATGTCATCTTCTTAGTTTAGACATCCTTTGTGCGAATGCCATATGTTTAGTTTATTCATCATTTATGTGAATTATGCAACGCCATCTTGTTTAGCCAGGCATCATATATGTGAATTTTGCAATGCCATCCTGCTTAGCCAGTCATCTTATATGTAAATTATATCAGGCCATCCTTTTTTCGTTACATATTACATTTGTCAACAATGTTATTACATTCAACCGCTCTTCGTGTGCATCAGCCATTTGACACGGTGATGGCAAATTCTGGAGTGAAAACAAGGTATTCAGAGCAGACTATGCTATGTGACGAAGCGCATATCTCGTTGGTTACAGATAGCTCCTCAGAGGAGGATTCGGAGACAGATGACCAGTCCTATTCCCCCACGAGGTGTATGCTCTAACTTGGCAGGGTTATGTTGCTCATATTGTGCGTATGGTGTCTCGCATTGCTATGTCATTTGATTAGTTTAGACATGCTTTGTGTGAATGCCACCTGTTCAGTGTCTAATTACCATATATGTGAATTATGCATTGCCATCTTGTTGCAAGACATTATATATGTGAATTATACAATGCTATCTTGTTGCAAAGGCATTATATATGTGAATTATGCAATGCCATGCTGTTTAGCCAATCATCATGTATGTGAATTATATCATGCTATCATTTTTTGTATTATGTGTTCCATTTGGCGACAACGTTTGTATATTCAACTACTCTTCCTGTGCATCAGCCATTTGAAGCGGTGATGGAAATATCTGGAGTGAAAACAAGGTATTCAGAGCAGACAATGCTACCTGCTGAAGCAGACATCTTGCTGGTTACAGAGAGCTCCTCAAAGGAGGATTCAGAGACTGATGACCAGTCCTATTTTCCCCTGAGATCTATGCTCAAACTTGGCAGGGTTATATTACCCATGTCATGCATGTTGTCTTGCATTGCTTAGTTTTTACATCATATATGGATTGCCATCTGCTTACTTGCTTACTATATAAATCATATATTTGAATTATATCATGCCATCATGTTTACATAGTACATACACATCATCTATCTGAATTATGGAATGGCAACCCATTTAATAAAGACATCATATAGTTATATCATCTCATCCTGTTTAGTGTTTACAGTCATCATATTTTGAATTATGGCATTCTATCCGTGAATGTATGTGAATTATGGCATGCCAACCTATTTAATAAACACATTATATAGTTATGTCATGTCATCTTTTTTTACATAGTCTCATATTTTTAACTATGTCTTTCCATGTTTTTTAGTTAGCCTGCTATCCTGTTTAGTTAGCCATCATATATGTGAAATTGCGTCATGCTATCCTGTTTGGTTAGACAACATAAATATGAATTATTTCATGCCCTCTTTTATTCCCCACTATCCATTGCACCTGTCTATCATAAAATGTCTATACTTTCAATTACTTTTCTTGTTTATCAGCCATTTGAATTGGAGAGCGTGATGGCAGTATCTAAGGGAGTAACAACACGGTCTTCAGAAAAGATAGTTTTACCAGTTGATGCAGATAGAACCACGGTTGTACTTGCCCAAGGACCAGATCCACCACACATAACCCAGACTCTCGCAGATTGTACCCTACCTAGTTGGAAAGAGAACCAGCTACACCCCTTCTAACCCCAACCCCGGCAGATAGTAACCCAGTTCCAGTTGACACAGCACCGTCTCCACCATAGAGCACCCAAACACGAGAAGTTAGTATGGGAACTGCAGTGCCCAAAGCACAAAGAACACCACTCCGAATCCCAACTCAATGCTTAAAGGAGAAGAAGATTTGTTCTCATGTCAGGTTCTGTAGCTATGGTTCATACTCCTTTGCTCTTGCATGACTGTATTTACTCATACTAACTATTTTCAAATTTGAAGGATGGAATTGATACTCCAATGGCGCAACAGGTATGTTTTAAACCTGTTTCTTTAACTAGTTTGCTGTTGTAACCTGCTCTATGTTGATTTCAGTTTCAATTGAATAAACAGTTATGTTCTCATGTCATGCACATTACAAGTGTTGTTATTGCTCTATAGTTACCCACACTTATATTCTGTCTATTCTGCTTTGTCTTGAACAAATATTATTTGAACTGTGTCTCTATCTTGATTTGGCAACAAAAACTAGAATGATATAGACCATAAAGTGACCATGGTACATAGATATATGTTTGTTTCATGTTGTTATCCTGTCCACTTTACTACTGAACTCATTTACCAAAATGAGTTTCATATACAACATGGTAAACATGTGATGTGTCTGCTTGTTTCCCTTTTAGAATGAGGACAAAATATTGGAGAACAGTACCGCGTTATCAAGTGGTAAAGGAAGTAATGCAGATAAGGTTCAAGATAGTGAGACATCCCTGTTGGTCTCCAAGAAAGCTGATAAAAACTATCTTGACGATAGTGAGGGAACCCAAAAGTCCTGTCTTGATGTAGTGTTCGAATTACTGGCCACTAGTGCTGGCACAAGCTCTTCGAACTCGCTGCCTGAATCAGTTCGTCTTCTTGAGTATCAACTTCAAGTTGAAAGACATCGATCAGATGTGCTACGACAGGAAGCTGAAGGACTAAGGAAGTCCCTGCAGAATTCAGATGCATATTTTCTAGTGCAACAGCAAGCACTGGAGGATTTAAGCGCCAAATAAGAGAAAGTTAATAAGCTTGCTAAGCATCTTGCCAGCATTATGGGTACCCAGGATATTGTTTCTTGAGATCTTCTGAAGTGGTTTCAGTTCTGGATTTGTTTTGCTGCAGCGTTTATTTGCGCTGGTCGCCAACTTTGACAACCAGTGTATATGATATGCTGCTTTGTTCCCTATATTTGCACTGATGGCGAACTTTGATGCCTAGTGGATGTAATATGTGTAATAGCCGTGATAGCCTAGCATTAGTTGCTTGCTTATTTATTTCCTTGTTGTCTTGTTTATTAGTTTGCTTGTAGTCATTGCAGTTCTTTTTCCGCGGTTAGCTAGTGGCTGCAATAACCTATTTTTTAAAACTAGGCCACAGTAACCATGGGCTAATATTTACTGTAGTGACACTGGGCCTCCTACTGTCCGTAGAAATAGTGGGCCTTCTACGGGACGTAGAAACAATGGGCCTTCTACAGGCCATAGAAACAATGGGCCTTCTGCGGGCCATATTATCAATGGGCCTTATACGGGCCGTATAATCGATTGGCCAAACATGGGCCAAACAGACCGCATTATGGCCGTAAACGGGCTAGAGTTGGAATCGTCCGTTCATGGGCCGACCATAATGGGCCATCGTTAATAGGCCGTATTTGATGACGCTATGAAATCAGCCCAATGTATTAACGGACCACAAACGAGCCGACTGTAACCACGGGCTGAATTTGGCCCACAAGCAGAAAATGACAGTAACGGGTCGTAAGTAAACAAATGCTGGAAATGAGCCCAAGAATAAATGGGCTCTGAGAAGGCCGAAAGATAACATGGGCTGGGAACAGCCCAACGGAATAACGGGCCGTTAATGGGTATAAAGTGATACACTGTTCATTACGGACCAGTTTCACCATGGGCCGTTAATGGGTGTAAAGTGATACACTGTTCATTACGGGCCAGTTTCACCACGGGCCGTTAGTAGGCCAAGAGTTACATAGGGCCTCATATGGGCCGAAAGACGTCATGGGCCATACATGGGCCAGAAGTGAAAACGGGATGGAATCATATTGGATGGCCCAGATGATGCTACTGGGCCTAATTCGGATAGGGTGTAACGGGCCTTGGGTTAGCGGGCTGTTAATGGGCTATATTCGAACAGGCCGTTAACAGGCTTTCCATGGGCCGGCCCACCAGCTTTTGACCAAGTCAAACGGGCCAGCCTTTTCACAGGAATGGGCCTCTGTTGGGCCGTGCCCCGTGTCGACGTATCATAGGCACCTTCCGTCCAATGAGTGGTTGACATTTTTCCCAATGATGAGTCGACATGTGTTTCCTCCAGCCAATGATGATTTTACACGTGGAAAATCCCCATTGGTCCAGGCTGTTAATGGGTTATCGGATCCAAAACCCGACCCGATAGCTTAATGGCGTTCCGTTACGGTGGATGCCACGTGTCGGTCACCCTTGACGAAAGCACTTCTGTGATGCGCGATTTATCATCATGGAAGTGGACACTTCCGTGATGATAATTTTGGTAATGTCATGGAACACTTCTACGACGGCACAGGTATGACTATCTTGATTCTGTCATAAATTTGTCATGGATGTACATGCATGACAAAAAAAGCGACCTACTGTGACAAACACGTATCATCACAGAAGTTTTTTTTTGTAGTGTTGTGGCTCTAAGATAATTAGGTCGGATGGAAAAACATGGCTACCAATGGTTAAGGGTATCTAGTCGCACCATCGACTAGCCATATACTCTGCTCCGGGTGAACTTACTAACAGAGGGGTCCTTAGGGTTTGGGTCGGTAGTTTAAAATTATCCACGAATTCCCTTGATATGTATGAATGCGATGCACCAGTATCAAAAAGAACAAGAGCGGTAAATGACTTAACCAAAAACTTACCTATAACCGCGTCTGGCTGCTCTTCAATCTCCTCCATGTTAACGTGGTTCACTTGTCCTTTGTTGAATGGATTGGGCTTCTTCCCAACGCTCCCGTTTCCGTTTCCATTCTTCCCTTCAGGGCACTCCGTGGCATAGTGTACAGTTTTCCCGCACTTGAAGCAAGTAACATGGCTTAGGTCCCTCTTGGTGGGTGTGGCTGGATTTGGGCGGTTCTGATTGTTGCTTGCTCCATGCCCATTCCCATTCCTTGTGCCAGTATGATTATGGTTACTCTCTCCATTATGGGTGTGGCCTCCATGGTTATGAACAAGTCCTCCCAAGTTCGGGGTTAGGCGAGGCTTCTATTGAGCTCCTGAGTTATACCTCCCTTGTCCATACCTCCTCTTACGGCTCTCAATCTGCTGTTGCTTCCCTTCAATCATAAGAGCCTTATCTACCAACTCCTGGTAGTTGGTGAATGTTGCCACCATCAACTTCATACGCATCTCATCATTCAGCCCTTCCATAAAATTCTCCTACTTTGCGGCATCTGTGGCCACATCATCAGGGGCATAGCGAGATAACTTGCTAAACTCATCCGCGTACTGAGCCACAGTATGGTTCCCCTCGCGTAAGTTGTGAAACTCACGCTTCTTCAAATTCATGGCTCCAGTTGAGACATGGGATGTACGGAAGGCCTGCTGAAATTGGTCCCATGTCACCGTGGCAATAGGGTAGGTGACAGTGTAGTTCTCCCACCATGATGCTGCTGGTCCATCCAACTGATGTGCGGCAAAACGCACCTTCCCAGCATCAGTACATCCTGCAGTGGTTAACTCCCTTCCAATCCTGCGGAGCCAATCATCTGCTACTATAGGCTCGGTGCTACTGGAAAACACCGGCGTTTGCAACCTCAGAAAACGGGCTAAGTTGTCAACTGGTGGTGGTGGTGGATTGTTGTTGTTGTTGCGTTGGTTCTGAACTAACAACTGCATCAGGGTATTCTACTGCTGAATCAACTGAGTGAGCTCCGGTGGGAATGCAAATCCGGGGTCATGTCTCGGAGGCATCTGATGGGTTTAGAGGGGAGAGATTAGAATAGAATGAGGTCTAATGAGAAAGCACTACCCATATGCACATGAGACAAACACAAACATTTCACTCAATCAATCAATCAAGTCATACAATCGGTCTAACTATCACGAAAGTGCTCGGGCTATTCTATTTACATGGTGGAATACTACTACTGATATGGTGGTCTACTAAAAATATTCCTCGGTTGCAGACTCCATGATATCTGCTCCAGCTTCGTCTTCAAAGTCATCATCGCTTAGGTCTGAGTCGGTGTCGTCGATGATGATGTGGTCCTCCGGGCGAATCTCCTTGGGTTATTCGTCTTCTTCTACTGGTGTGGGGTCTCCCATGAGTATTCCGATCTTCTTAATCAGGTCGTCATTCTTCTCCACTAGTACGGCGATTTCCTCCTCATAATCTTCACGTGTAGCCTTGAGTTCTTCCTCCAGTTCCGCAATCCTAGTCATTGCCTTCTTCAGATCTATCATGCCTGCGCACATCTGATTCTCCTGGCGTCGAATGTGTTGGTTTAGTTCCTGGATGAAAGCTGCGATTGATCTATCCTTGTTGGTGCTGATCATCTCCCATTGCTCATCTCGGCGCCCAAAAATCTGGTAGATAGTGTCTTTAAGCTCCTTTTGATAAACTTCTCCAATGCATCCCATGGTGATGTGAGCTTCCATACTCTTTACTAGACTCTAGGTTGGTGCATCGAAGGAAAACTCTATGGGTTTAGTGACTGGGGTGAATGTCCTTCATGGAACTTGAACTTGAATCATCCATCGCTCCTCTTCTGGTAAAGTGGCATTGTAAGTCCCGGTGAAGCTAGGTATTCCTATGTTTAGGTACCTAGTGACTTCCTTCAGGTGTCGTCCAAAAGGTGATTCTTCCTCCGGTTGTGCAAACTTGTTCCTTGCATCTGCCATCCTAAAGAGTAGAAAATGGAGAGGAGTCATAAATGAGAAGAGAATAGTGATCTATGGTTGTAGCTTAGTGGTCGTGTCCTACACTCAGCGTGTGCTCTAATACCATCTTGTAGCGACCCGACCTACAACGGTCAAGTCTCTGTGCTTCAGTGTCATCCCTGGATCGGTAATGCTGACACACACAGTACTCGAGGATTTATAACAGAGTAGCAATCACACACTTATTACATCAGATGTCTCCAAAGAGAGCTTATTACGATAAATATGGCTTAAGGCCATCTAATACGATAACAGCGGAAGGCTTGGAAGATAAAGTGAGTCCATCAACTCCAACGGCATAGCTGAGCTGCACAGCAACGACCTAACGAACCTTACTCCTTGTTTCAAAAGTCTGCAACATAATACGTTGCAGCCCGAAACGGGTCAGCACATGGAATATGCTGGCAAAATAACACAGTAGAGCAAGAACAGAATAATGCTATCACTACATGCATACTTGGCTGGTCGAAAGCTCTATGGTTATAGTTTTGTGAAAAGCCATTTTCCCTACAACAAAGGAATAGATTTTATTTTAACTATCATGTTAGTTGAAACATTATTGAGAAGGTTCCTCCAACTCAATCCCAATTAAAGTAATTATCAACCCAACAATATTGAATTAGAGTGATGAGATACTTAAGATACTCCAAGTACTAGATACTCAAGATTTGTCCATAACCGGGGACACAGCTAACCATGATTAGTTTATACACTCTACAGAGGTTTGCGCACTTTTCCCCACAAGACTCGATCTCCTCCGTTGGATTTCTCGCACTACATGGTGTTTGAGAAATGAATGACCGATACACAGTCTTTCAGAAACATTAACTCTCTACTCTGGGCAGACCATACCAAACCTACAATCCCACTACCTGCTCATCCACCTCTTCAAGAGCTTCACATAACTTACTCAACTATGCTAGAGCCCATAATAGCTTGTGGATGCACACGGAAGTTTCTAGCATGAATAATCTTAGTTCCCTTTGAGCCTGGGTGGCGGTCCATAGGAAGATCACACGGGTACTCCGGGATTTCCAAAAAAATACAGGCAACACTGGGTACTCTAGGTGCCTCAATCCACCCAGATGTGTATTTAAGTTGCCACCTTAAGTTGAACCATTAATTAACAATCTCACATCTGTCATGGATTTCACTCACCCAAACCACGTCTACGAGCATAGCATAGCAATATAAGCAACGCGTAGAAGTAACTCCCAAGGGTTTGAATGTAACAGGGTAATAGGTTCTACCTCATCAACTACTTCCCAACCCATATGTTAATGACATCCTAAACATGCAATGTTTGAGGATTGGAACTAATGCATAAAAACTGGGTGATAAAGGGGTATGATCAAAGTGTTACTTGCCTTGCTGACGATCCGCGTAACTTAGAGACTCCAAATAACACGCTTCGCACTGCGGGAATTCTATCGCAAACAAACAATAACATACATAAGCAATCAAGCAAAGAAACACAGGTAAATCTCAAATAAAAAGATCTAACCAGAAAGTTCAACTTAAGAACTCCGGTTTGCAAAAAGAATCAAATCAAACGGAGCAACGAAACTCAAACGGCGAAAGAAACAAGATCCGTTTACTAATCTGGACCTAGGTCAAATTTTACAGTAGAAAAAGCTTGTTTAAGTTGGTTAAACGGAAAGAGGGTCTCGAGAATAAGATCTAGGCGCTTGAATCGCCTGATTCCGATAAACGAGTGAAAAGATAAACTAGAACGGAAATTGGATCAGAAATCGCGATCAGAAATAATCGCGGATTAATCCGATAAAAGAAAACTGATGAATAGGCTAACGAACGAGCGTTCGTTATCTGTAACTAACGAGCGAAAACCGTTCGTTAAAAATGAACATCCGGATGAACGTCCACTAAATGAAAAACCGAAAAAAACGGCGAACCAAAAAAACAACTAGGGTTTTCTAACGAAAACCGAACCGGTTTTCTAAAAAAACCAAACGGCGCTAACCTCCGGCGAGGTCTGGCACGGCGGCGGCTCCGGCGAGGGGCGGCGCAACGCGGGGCAGCGGCGGTGCGGGCAACGGGCGGCGGGCAGCGACTCGCGGCGAGGGGCGGCGCGGCAGCGGCAAAGGGCGGCGAGGCGGCGCGGCAGCGGTGACGGGCGGCGTGGCGGCTTGCGGCGGCGGGGTCGGCGGCTCGCGGTGCGGGGGTGGCGGCTCCAAGGGGCGGCGGAGTCGGCTTTTAAGGAGGGGGCAGTGCCTTGGGGGAGGGGGCACGGCGCAGGGAAACGGAGTCCGTGCCGGACTCCGGTTCGGCGGCGGCGGCGGCGGCGGTCTCCCGCTAGGAGACGGCAACGCAGGGTGAGGTGGGCCGGCGCTGGGCTTCGGCCCAGCTAGGCCTTGGCGCATTTTTTTAAATAATTCCGCCGAAACTCAGAAAAATCTTAGAAAATAAAATAAAATTCTAAAAATGCCAAAACAAATTTTCTCTGTCTAAATGAAATATTTAGAACGAGATGAACATTTTCTTGGCCCTAAAATGCAATTTTGAAAACGTGCAATTTTTCTAATGCAACCAAAATTGCAAATAAAATCCAAATAAAAGAAAAAATTGATTCTAATATTTTTCCTCCAATATTTCATTTATTTTGGAGAAGTCATATTATCCCCTCTCATATATTAATAAGAAATATTTTCTGAGAGAAAAATAATTAAAACCAAAATCCTCGTTTCGAAATTTGATAAAATCAAATTTGAAAACCGGGGAAATCCCCAACTCTCTCCGAGGGTCCTTGAGTTGCTTAGGATTTCGAGGATCGCAAGATGAAATGCAATAAAATATGATATGCAAGAATGATCTATGTATAACGTTCCAAATTGAAAATTTGGGATGTTACAGAAATATTTCCGGAGAGAAAAATAATTAAAACCAAAAATCCTCGTTTCAATATTTGATAGAATTCAAATATGAAAACAGTGAAATCCCCAACTCTCATCGAGGGTCCTTGAGTTGCTTAGAATTTTGAGGATCGCGAAACCAAATGCAGCAAAATATGATATGCATGAATGATCTATGTATAACATTCCAAATTGGAAATTTGGGATGTTACACCTACCATCGTTGTGCTGCATCATCCCTTCCTCTTTGGGGAAATACCGATGTAGCTTCAAGCCACAATCAAAAGGAATTTCTGGCGCCATTGCCAGGGAGGATCTTCAACATTTTATTCGCCCTCTTTTTCGTTCGCCGTTTTCTCATTAGATCTATCTGTTACTTGCAATCATGAGTGATTTCGGTATGACACTAATAGATGATGGCGTAACTCCTAAGGTTGGACGTATGGGTAGTCTGGATGCTAAAACTTTTATCTTGGGGCAAGGTAATGTTATGGGAAAGGAACGTATCCAAGAATTTTTCAATTGTGTGGGAAATCTAAGTCTTGATGATGCTCCTATACTTAGAACCACTAGATCTTATGCGGATGCTATTTCAGCACTAGTTCTGAAACTTCAAAGTAAATTTATCCGTACCCATCCTACTTTGCAAAGATTGTTTTTAAGATTCCCGTTATAAAGAATCCTAAGGCTAAAAAGTTGTCCACCCTCGTTCTTATGAATGAGTTCGACTATATCATATGAGAAGCTAGGAAAATCTTTGATTTCTATAGTATGAATCATGAAAAGCCCGTGATAGATGAAATTCTTTACAATAGTGATTATGCGTTAAGACATTTGCTTGGGGATAATAAAATCTTCGATGAGAATCTTAAAAAGGAAGTCCTCATTCTAGATGTAATTCAACAAGTTTTTAATAATGTTAAACAACATTACTCTTGGATTGTTACCGGAAATCAATGCGGTTATGATAATGGGCAACTTAATAATGCTAAAGTTTCTATGGACAATATGTTTTATGTTGTTTCTACAAAACCCAATGATGAAAACACCTCTAAGGGAATTAAGAAGAAGGATGACAACACTTAGATCGTTGCTTTATGCCTAGCTAAGGGCATAAAACTATAGCGCTTATTGGGACACAACCCAATGAATAAAATTTATTTTTGCTTTTTGCTTTCTGTTCTTGAGTGTTAGAACAATTATGCTAATGTTATGGTTGTGTTTTTTGTGTATTAATTAGTGTTTGTGCCAAGTAAAGCCTTTAGGATCTTCTTGGGTCATAGTTGTTTGATCTTGCTGAAAAAACAGAAACTTTTGTGCTAGCGAAAATAATTTTCATTTTAGCCAAAGAGCGATAAAATACCAATTCCTTTTGCAGTAGATTAATATACAAATTTTCCAGGCCTTCCTAATTTTTTAGAGTTTTTGGAGTTACATAAGTATTCTAAATATCCAGATTGCTATAGACTGTTCTGTTTTTGACAGATTCTGTTTTCTTTGCATTGTGTGCTTGTTTTGATGGCTCTATGGTTTTCTTTGATGAGTTTTTTCCATAGAAAGTTGGAATGCAGTAGATATAATGCAAAAAAACAAAATATGAATTGGTTTTCTACAGTAATTATAGTAGTTATTTGCTTTCTTATACTAACGGATCTCACAAAGATTTTGTTGAGTTTTGTGTGATTGAAGTTTTCAAGTTTTTGGTTATCTTACGATGGATGAAGGAATAAGGAGTAAGAAGAGCCTAAGCTAGGGGATGCCCCGGCATACTAAGCTATTATCCAAAAGAGAGCAAGCAACTAAGCTTGGGGATGCCCCGAGTGGCATCCCCCCTTTCTTCTAACGACCATCGGTATGTTACTCGAAGCTATATTTTTATTCATCACATACTATGTGTTTTGCTTGGAGCGTACTGTATGATATGAGTCTTTGCTTGTCTTATTTTGTGTTTTAAGTCTTGATTCCTTGCTGGACACGCCTATTTAAGAGAGCCAAAATTGTGTCATGACTTGTTAGAATTGCTCTCTATGCTTCACTTTAATTTTTATGAGCTATGGACTTGCCCTAGTGCTTCACTTATATCTTTTTGAGCATGGTGTGCTTTAGTATTTTTGAAGAAATGCTCTCTTGCTCCACTTAGATTTATTTGAGAGTTAGTAATTTTTTTAAGAAATTCTCTCTTACTTCACTTAAATTAATTTGAGAGAAAGAAATTTTATGCTCATGATCTTCACTTATATTTTTTTGAGCTTATCAAAAGCAACACATGAAAACTAGTCCCAAAGTGATAGATATCCAAGAAGGATATAATAAAAACTTTCATGAAGATCATTCGACAAAATAAACTTGATTCTTAGTAATAGTTTTGAGATATGATGATGTGATATGTGAGTCATGTTGATGAGTAGTTATGCTTTAGTAAGAATATTGGTGTTAAGGTTTGTGATTCCCTATGCAAGCACGAAAGTCAATAATTATGCAATGAACTTATATCCTACTTGTGGTGCATTATTCGATGTTAATTATGCTTAATGCTCGCTTATGAGATTATTCGTTTCTTGGTTGGTCGCTTCTCAATCTTTTGTTAGCCTTCATTTTGCACTAAGTATGATCACTACTTGTGCATCCAAAATCCTTTAAACCAGTTTTCCCACATGAGTCCACGATACCTACCTATATGTGGTATTCTTTTGCCGTTCTAAGCAAATTTGTATGTGCCATCTCTAATATTCAAAATAAATTTCTCTTTTGTGTGCTCGTACCGCTAACAAGGCGGTGAGGGGTGGCTAATATTTTCCATGCTAGATGTGTTATTCTCACGATGAGTGTTTATTCACTTGTCATTGCACGAGAGTAAGGCAAAGGTATTAGGGATACCCAGTCCCGAAATTAAAAATGAATTTACTTTATGTTGTCAAATAATAAATTCCTTGGAAAGTGTTGGTATGGAAGGCACCCGTGGATACAGTTAGCCATGGAAAGTTAAAGTATGGTTGAAAAAGGAATAAAATTTAATTTCTATTTGGGAACCGCCTATGATATATCTAGCATGGAAAGTGTTGGGAACTCTAAGTTGTTTTCGTTGGTGGGAAAGGCACACCTCCCAAAATGTTTTTACCTCTAAGTTTTTCTCTTTGAGCTCTGACACCTCTTCAAATCCCTAATTTCCTCTATGAAGGGTCTTTATTTTACTTTATGCAATTTTTATTTTGAATTCGAGTCTCCATCTTCTCTTATAAAGCACCAACTAGGAGGCACTATGATCGTACTTGAGTATTGGGTGTAGTTAATATGCGAGTGTGTTTCATGAATGGATCAATGATTAAGCATGATGGGCTAGGGATAGCTTATTTTAGCGTTGATATTTTGAAAGACATGGTTGCTTGTTGATATGCTTGAGTATTTAAGTTATCATGTTAAAACTAGACTATTGCTTTGAACAACATAAAAGTCCAAATGTCCATGCTATAAAGAAAAGAATATGATATGACATGTTAGGCAGCATTCCACATCAAAAATTCTGTTTTTATCACTTACCTACTCGAGGATGAGCAGGAGTTAAGCTTGGGGATGCTGATACGTCTCCAACGTATCTATAGTTTTTGATTGTTCCATGCTAATATATTATCAATCTTGGATGTTTTATAATCATTTTATAGTCATTTTATATCATTTTTTGGTAGTAACCTATTGACATAGTGCCAAGTGCCAGCTGCTGTTTTCTGCATGTTTTTTACATCGCAGGAAATCAATACCAAACAGAGTCCAAATGCCACGAAACTTTACAGAGATTTTTTATGGACCAAAAGACACCCAATGGGCCAAGGCAACGCTTGGGGGTGCTCCAAGGGAGCACAACCCACCAGGAGGCCCAGGCGCGCCCTGGTGGGTTGTGCCCATCTCGGGTGCCCCCGGACGGGCTCTTTGCTCTATAAATACCCCAATATTCCAGAAACCCTAGGGGATTCGACAAAAATCAATTCCAGCCGCCGCAGAGTCTAGAACCACCAGATCAAATCTAGACACCATCACGGAGGGGTTCACCACTTCCATTGGTGCCTCTCCGATGATGCGTGACTAGTTCTTTGTAGACCTTTAGGTCCTTAGTTAGTAGCTAGATGGCTTCCTCTCTCTCGTTTGATTCTGAATACAATGGTATCTTGGAGATCCATATGATGTAACTCTTTTTGCGGTGTGTTTGTTGGGATTGGATGAACTTTGAGTTTATGATCAGATCTATCATTTTATATCCAAGAAAGTTATTTGAGTTTCTTTGATCTCTTATATGCATGATTGCTTATAGCCTCGTATTTCTTCTCCAATATTTGGGTTTTGTTTGGCCAACTTGATCTATTTATCTTGCAATGGGAAGAGGTGCTTTGTAAAGGGTTCGATCTTACGGTGCTTGATCCCAGTGATAGAAGGGCAACCGACAAGTATGTATCGTTGCTACTAAGGATAAAACGATGGGGTCTATCTCTACATAGATAGATCTTGTCTACATCATGCCATCGTTCTTATTGCATTACTCCGTTTCCCCATGAACTTAATACACTAGATGCATGTTGTGGAGTAATAGTAGTAGATGTAGGCAGGAGTCGGTCTACTAATCTTGGACGTGATGCCTATGTAATGATCATTGCTTGGATATCGTCATGATTATTTGAAGTTCTATCAATTGCCCAACAGTAAATTTTTTACCCACCATTTGCTATTTTTCTCGAGAGAAGCCACTAGTGAAACCTATGGCCCCCGGGTCTCTTTCTCATATTATTTTCCTTTGCGATTTACTTTTCCTTGCTTTTATTTTCAGATCTATTAAACCAAAAGTACAAAAATACCTTGCTGCAATTTATTCTTAATTATTTTATTTGTCATTCAATCTATCAATCTACTACAATTTATTCACGTCAGTTTTGCCAATTTTTGGCACCGTTACCCGAAAGGGATTGACAACCCCTTTAATTCGTCGGGTTGCGAGTAGTTGTTATTTGTGTGCAGGTGCCGTTTACGTGTTGTTGCTTGGTTCTCCTACTGGTTTGATAACCTTGGTTTCATCACTGAGGGGAGTACCTGCCGTCGCTGGGCTACATCATGCCTTCCTCTTTGGGGATATACCGACGTAGCTTCAAGCTGCAATCAAAACCCAACCATAGCATTAAGTATTATCAATTCCTCTTTATCCCGTACGCGACAACCCACTTTCTCGGGTTTAAGCTTCTGTCACTCTCGCGACCCACCATAAGCGAATCATGGCCCCTCATCATGGCCCCCTCACGTTTGCGCGAGACGGAGGGCGCCGTAGGACAACACCATGAATAAAATATACAATCATACCAAACAAGATCATGATTAACCCATAGGTCAAAGCGGATCTACTCAAACATCATAGGATAACCGTAGATCATTAGGAAATAATATATGGAGTTGAGCACAGTGTTTAAGTAGAGATTATAGTGGGGAGAAGAGGTGTTACACCGCTACATAGAGGGGGAGAAAGTTGGTGTTGACGGTAGTAAGATTGTTGATGTAGATCGCCGTCACGATCCTTAACCCGACGGTGTTCCGGCGCCACCGGGAGAGAGGGGGAGGGAGCCCCCCTCCTTATTCTTCCTTGGCCTCCCCCTAGATGGGAGGAGAGTTCCCCCTATGGTTCATGGCCTCCATGGAGGCGCTCCGAGATTGGATCTCCCTCTCTGTTCTCTTCTGTTACGTTTTCCCAGATCTCACCCTTCACGGTTTCTTAAATTTCCGGAGATCCCTAACTCCGATTGAGCTGAAATTTTACACATTTTCCCCATAAATTATCTTTCTTGCGCCAGAAGAAGGGCCCCAACCAACCTTCGAGGAGGGCACAAGATACCTGTGCGCGCCAGGGGGTGCCCGACGCGCCCTGGTGGGTTGTGGTCACTTTGGGCCCCCATTTGCGTTGATTCCACCTCCCAAAAATCATAAATATTCCAAAATAATTCTCCGTAAATTTTCATCGCGTTTGGACTTTGTTTAATAAGGATTTTCTGCAAAACAAAAAACATGCAACAAACAGGAACTGACACTGGGC
Source organism: Triticum aestivum (assembly GCF_018294505.1). Taxonomy (NCBI): domain Eukaryota; kingdom Viridiplantae; phylum Streptophyta; class Magnoliopsida; order Poales; family Poaceae; genus Triticum; species Triticum aestivum. The sequence continues at coordinate 372,260,199 of NC_057806.1, read as the reverse complement.
ACTGGATCAATAGGTAGTCCAATAAATCATATAAAAAGTTGGCGAAAAATATGTGAAAGTTGTATAATATTGGCATGAAACAATAAAAAATTATAAATATGACGGAGACGTTCAGCATCGCCAAGCTTAATTCCTGCTCATCCTCGAGTAGGTAAATGATAAAAAAGATATTTTTTGATGTGGAATGCTACCTAGGATAAACTTGATCATATGTCTAATCATGGCATGAATATTAAGACATAAGTGATTCAAAGCAATAGTCTATAATTTGACATAAAGACATCAATACTCAGGCATCCCAACAAACAATCATGTCTTTCAAAATACCAAAGCTATCCCTACAAAATCATATAGTCTTGTCATGCTCTGTCTTCTTAAGACAAAGTATTTATCATGCACAACTCCGATGACAAGCCAAGCAATTGGTTCATACTTTTTAATGCGCTTCAGACTTTTCAACCCTCACGCAATACATGAGCGCAAGCCGTGGATATAGCACTATGGGTGGAATAGAGTATGATGACAGGGGTAAATATAAAGAAGACAAAATGTAGAAAGTCTCACACCGAATCGGCTAACCAACGGGCTATGGAGATGCCCATCAATTGATATCAATGCGAGGAGTAGGGATTTCCATGCAATGAACACACTAAGAGCTATAAGTGTATGAAAGCTCAATATGAAAACTCAGTGGGTGTGCATCTAATTCTATAATGGAAAATTCCCACTAGTATATGAACGTGACAACATAGGGGACTCTCCATGTGAAAAACATGATGCTACTTTGAAGCACAAATGTGGAACTAGCATGCCCCTTCTCTTTTTTTTCTTTTTTTTCTTTTTCTCTCTCATTGTCTGGAGTCTCATCCCAACTTGTGGGGGAATCATAGTCTCCATCATCCTTTCCTCACTGGGGCAATGCACTAATAATGAAAAATGATGATTATCACACTTCTATTTACTAACAACTCAATATTACAACTCGATACCTATAACAAAATATGATTATATGAGTGCCTCTGGCAGTGTACCAGGATGTGCAATGATCTAGCATAACATGCATGAAAAATGATGAACAGTGGTTGAGCCACAAATATTATGTCAACTATATGATCATGCAAAGCAATATGACAATGAATGCTCAAGTCATCAAAACGGAAGCGGTGAAATTTGCATGGCAATATATCTTGGAATGGCTATGGAAAGGCCATAATAGGTAGGTATGGTGGCTATTTTGAGGAAGATATAATAAGGCTTATGTGTGATAGAGCGTATCATATCACGGGGTTTGGATGCACCTACGAAGTTTGCATCGACTCTCGAGGTGAGAAAGGGCAATGCACGGTACCGTAGAGGCTAGCAAATTGCGGAAAGGTAAGAGTGCGTATAATCCATGGACCCACATTAGTCATAAAGAACTCATATACTTATTATGAAAGTTTATTAGCCCTCGAAGCAAAGTACTACTATGCATTCCCCTAGGGGGATAGATTGGTAGGAAAAGACCATCACTCGTCCACGACCGCCACTCATAAGGAAGACAATCAATAATAAATCATGCTCCAACTTCATAGCATAACGAGAGACTATACATGCATGCTTCAGGAATCACAAACCTTAACACCAATATTCTTACTAACCACAACCGTTTACTAGTACCTCCCACACATTCCATCTCTATATCGCAAGGAATCAAACATATCATATTCAGTGATCCACAAGTTTTATGTAGGATTTTATGACTAACCATGCAATTGAACAATTCCTTTTGACTCTCTAAATAGATATAAGTGAAGCATGAGAGTTTAATTCTTTCTAAAAAAATATCATGCTCTAAATAATATAAGTGAAGCAAAAGAGCATTCTACAAACAACGGTTTTCTATGTGAAGAGAAACAGACAATCCATACTTCAAATGATATAAGTGAAGCACATGAAGCATTCTATAAAGACACACTCAAAAGATATAAGTGAAGTGCAATGAGCATTCTATAAATCAACCATGGACTATCTCATACTATCATGGTGCACAAAAGAAAAAAAATGAAAACTAAACACAAAATACGCTCCAAGATTCACACATATCACATGAACGAAACGAGAATAAAAACATACCGATACTTGTTGAAGAAAGATGGGATGCCTTCCGGGGCATCCCCAAGATTAGACGCTTGAGTCTCCTTGAATATTTATTTGGGGTTCCTTGGGCATCCCCAAGCTTGAGCTCTTGCCTCTCCTCCTTCTCCTCATATCGAGACCTCCTCGATCTTTGATCACTACATCCACACAAAACTCAACAGAAAGCTCGGTAAGATTCATTAGTATAATAAAGCAAATCACTACTCTAAGTACTGTTGCAAACCAATTCATATTTTGTTTTTGCATTGTAGCTACTGTAATATATCTTTTCATGGCTTATTCCACTGATATAATCAATAGTTTCATCAAAACAAGCAAAACAATGCATCAAAAACAAAATCTGTCTTAAACATGACACTTTGTAGTAATCTAAACATTCACCATACTTCTGGTACTCCAAAAATTCTAAAAAATTAGGATAAAATACAAAATATGTATAGCAAGAGTTTTCAAAAAGTTTCAGAAACTTTCGGCATTCCAGTAAAAAATGTAAAATCGCGCACTACAACCAAAGATTCTATTTTTGCACCACACATACCAACAAGCAATCTACTCATCCTAAAGGCAAATCTTGGCACATTATTTTTATAATACAATGGAATTGTACAAGGGGATAATTATTTTTGTGAGAATCTTCATGAAATATTCTACATTGTTTCCATGAGCATGAACACAAGTGTTCAAGGTCGACCCTCACTTCTCCAATGCATAACTTCCAATCGCTTCTCTTTTGTGAAAAAGTTTTGAAGTTACCCTCTATATTTTTTTGTTTTTAAACTTTATAAAGGCACTCAACAGGAAGAAATGACTCTCTAAAACTTTTGGGTTGTCTCCCTGGCAACGCTTTCTTTAAAGCCATTAAGCTAGGCATAAAGTGCTCAAGTAATGGATCCACCTAGATCCCAAGGTATATCAAAGCCAATTTTAATTAACAATGATTTGGCATTTAGTAGTGAGCACAAAGCAACATATATCATGCAATGACAAAATCTGACTCTCTTCCTATTCATCGGCATGTCATACAAGAACAATTCATGCACATCAAGTAAAGGCCAATACATAGCATAAGCAGTTTCTTGCAATTTTATCATGTGGGAAACATAAAGAGGTGGAGATGTAGTTCCTCTCTCATAATAATTGCAAGTAGGAGAAGCAAGCACATGCATATTATACTCATGAAAATCATCATGTGCAATGGTAGAATGCAACCCATCAATGTAATCCTTAATAAGTGCAAATTTCTCCAATATAGTGTAGTTGGGAGAATTCAAAAAGATAATGGGACTATCATGTATGGGTGCAATAGCAACAATTTCATTCTTAACATAAGGAACTATAGCAAGTACATCTCCATAAGCATAATTCATATTGGCATCTTGGCCACAAGCATAGCAATTATCAAGTTGAAAGCACAAGTGCTCCCTTGGTGATTTTGGTAATTAATGTCAACATATCTCTTGTTGGACTAATGCTTTCGTCTAGTATGCTTCAGATAAGTTCAACAATGGAGTGGAATGGACTAGAGGATGTGGAACCCTTTAGAGATGATAAGGACAAATGATTGGCTCAAGCTCAAAGCTCAGGACTCTACATTTTTCATTTTAGTGATCCAAGATCACATTGAGTCCATAGGAAAGCCAATACTATTAAGAGGGGATGAGGTGTTTCTTAATGGATTGCTTGCTCAAAGTGCTTACTGATATGCTACACAACCCTCAACCAGTTTCTCACATCCACATATGTCCCAAACCAAAAGTCAAACTCGGCCCCACCGAAATTTTCTATCCGGCGCCATCGAGTTCTCTTGACATAGCCACTACCAGAAACCCTAACCAATCCAGTCCCACCGATAGGGATCTCGGTCTCACCGAGATGGGCTTGTAAACTCTCTGTTTCCTATTGCATTAATTTCGGTTCCACCAAAATATGAAATTGGTCCCACCGAGTTTGCTTTGCCAACTCTCTGTTTAGCTTATTACCAAAATCGGTCCCACCGAGTTTGTGTAATCGGTACTACCGAGATGAGGCTTTACCCTAACCCTAGCACATCGGTACCACCGAGTTGATCATGTCGGTCCCACCGAAATGCCTAACGGTCACATTATGAACCAAATCGATCTGACTAAGTTTATGATTCGGTCCCACCAAGTTTGGTGATTTGTGTGTAATGGTTAGATTTTGTGTGGAGGCTATATATACCCCTCCACCCACCCTTCATTTGAGGATAGAGCCATCAGAATATGATTACACTTCCAACATACATTTTCTGAGAGAGAACCACCTACACTTGTGTTGAGGTCAAGATATTCCATTCCAACCACATAAATCTTGATCTCTAGCCTTTCCCAAGTTGCTTTCCACTCAAATCATCTTTCTACCAAATCCAATCCCATGAGAGAGAGCTGAGTGTTGGGGAGACTATCATTTGAAGCACAAGAGAAAGGAGTTCATCATCAACACACCATCTATTACCTTTTGGAGAGTGGTGTCTCCTAGATTGGTTAGGTGTCACTTGGGAGCCTCCGTCAAGATTGTGGAGTTGAACCAAGGAGTTTGTATGTGCAAGGAGATCGCCTACTTCTTGAAGATCTACCCTAGTGAGGCAAGTCCTTCGTGTGCGATGGCCATGGTGGGATAGACAAGGTTGCTTCTTCGTGGACCCTTCATAGGTCGAGCCCTCCGTCGACTCGCGCAACCATTACCCTTCGTGGGTTAAAGTCTCCATCAACGTGGATGTACGATAGCACCACCTATTGGAACCACGCCAAAAATCTCCGTATCTCCAATTGCGTTTGCACACTCCAATCCCATCCCTTTACATTCTTGCAACTTGCATGATTTAATTTCCGCTGCTTATATACTATTGTCATGCTTGCTTGATATGTATTGTGAATGTTTGAACTTGTGCTAAAACTCCACTTCATCTTAAAGAATTCAAAAACTGCAACTTTTCTTGCTAAGAGTCTATTCACCCCCTCTAGACACCTCTTCTCGATCCTTTCAATTGGTATCAGAGCTTTGGTCTCCATTTCTTTGGTTTAAACACCTTTTGGAGGAAAATGGATGAGTCTACGCTGGGAGTCTTAGATGTAGAGTGCCTATACTTGATGGATAGTGATACATCTCCAACGTATCTATAATTTTTGATTGCTCCATGTTATTATATTATCTGTTTTGGATGTTACTGGTCTTTATTTTACATATTTATATCATTTTTGGGACTAGCCTATTAACCGGAGGCCCCGCCCAAATTGCTGTTTTTTGCCTATTTCAGTGTTTCACAGAAAAGGAATATCAAACGAAGTCCAAACGGAATGAAACCTTCGGGAACGTGATTTTCTCAACAAACGTGTTCCAGGAGACTTGGAGTGGGCCTCAAGAAACAATCAAGGAGGCCACGTGGTAGGGGGCGCGCCTACCCCCTGGGTGCGCCCTCCACCCTCGTGGTCCCCTCGTTGCTCCACCGACCTACTTCTTCCTCCTATATAAGTTCACGTACCCCGCAAACATCCAGGAGCACCACAAAAACCTAATTCCACCGCTGCAATCTTCTGTACCCAAGAGATACCATCTTGGGGCCTTTTTCGGAGCTCCGCCGAAGGGGGCATCGATCACGGAGGGCCTCTACATCAACTCCATGGCCTCTCCGGTGATGTGTGAGTAGTTTACTTCAGACCTTCGGGTCCATAGCTAGTAGCTAGACGACTTCTTCTCTCTCTTTGGATCTCAATACAAAGTTCTCCTCGATTCTCTTGGAGATCTATTCGATGTAATATTCTTTTGCAGTGTGTTTGTCAAGATCCGATGAATTGTGGGTTTATGATCCAGATTATCTATGAACAATATTTGATTCTTCTCTGAATTCTTTAATGTATGATTGGTTTATCTTCGCAAGTCTCTTCGAATTATCAGTTTGGTTTGGCCTACTAGATTGATCCTTCTTGCAATGGGAGAAGTTCTTAACTTTGGGTTGAATCTTGCGGTGCTCGATCCCAGTGACAGTAGGGGAAACGACACATATTGTATTGTTGCCATCGTGGATAAAAAGATGGGGTTTATATCATATTGCATCAGTTTATCCCTCTACATCATGTCATCTCGCTTAAGGCTTTACTCTGTTCTTATGAACTTAATACTCTAGATGCATGATGGATAGCGGTCGATGTGCGGAGTAATAGTAGTAGATGCAGGCAGGAGTCGGTCTACTTGTCACAGACGTGATGCCTATATACATGATTGTAACTCCCCGAGACCGATGTGCCAGGTGTCTTCCACTTATTCGCTGTTGTTGCCTTGTCATTGCTTGCGTGTCATGCATGCCATATCATGTCATCATGTGCATTTCTTTTGCATAGATATTCGTCTCATGCATCCGAGCATTTTCCCCGTTGTCCGTTTTGCAATCCGGCGCTCCTATGTCACCCGGTGTCCCTTTCTACTTCTTTTCGTGTGCGGGTGTTAAACGTTTTCGGATTGGACTGAGACTTGTCATGCGGCCTCGGTTTACTACCGGTAGACCGCCTGTCATGTTTCGTGCCATTTGGACTTTGTTTGATACTCCAACGGTTAACCGAGGGACCGAAAAGGCCTCGTGTGTGTTGCAGCCCAACACCCCTCCAAAGTGGCGCAAAACCCACCTAAACCTCCTCCATCATCTAGGCCGTTCAATCACGATCACGTGGCCGCAAACCGCACCTCATTTGGACTCTCCTAGCTCCCTCTACCTTTAAATATGTGGCTCTCCCCGAAAATTTGCGGACGAAACCCTAGCCCCGCTCATCTCGCGTCGCCGGACATGTCCATCCTGTCGCCGGACATGTCCACCCCGCCGCCACGTCGCTCCGGCCAATCCGGAGGCGACACGTCAGCGCCGCCACCTCCCGCGCCCAATGAGGGGCCGCCACCTGTCCGGTTCACGCCTCCCTCGCCGCGCGGCCCGCGCGGCCCAGATCCGGCCCGCGCCGCCCCGGTCGCCACCGCCGCGCTGATCTCCGCCCGTCTCGCCATCGCCGCCAGCCCCGCCTGGGCTCTCCCTAGCCGCTGCTCGCCCCGGCTGCCGGAGCCGCGCCACCACCGCGAATCTCGCCGGACCCCGCTCCTCGCCGGCGCAGCAGCCCCGCCGGCGTCACGCCGCTGCTCCACCGCAGGCGCCATGGCCCCGAGCTCTGGCCACCACGGTTCTGCGCCGCCTCGTCGTCCGTACATCTCCGGCCACCGCACGCCGGCGCCGTCCCGGAGCTCCGGCGAGCTCCGCCATCTCCGGCCGCCTCTCTCTCCTCTCCGGTGAACAGTGGATCGGCGGCGAACCTCGACTTCCGCGCCAGATCTGGATCCAGATTTCGGAGGGTTGACTTTCTTCCCGAAACCCTAATTATTTTGCAATCTTCGTCATGTCATATCTCATCACCCGTTGCTCCGATTCGTGCGTGTATCATATCAAAATGTACGTCTCGAAGAGTACATCATTTCATCTCATTGCATCATTTTCATTTGAGCTCATCTTGGTGCCCGAAATGATGTTGGAAGAGGGCTATGTGATGATAGTTTCAGATCTATTTCAGCAAATGCATTTTATCATTTTTGCCATGATTAATGTGTGCATGCTATGATCCTGAGCTCTACATGTGATTTGATGTATGCCATGCCATCTTTATAGGGGTGTATGCCATGTATTTTTGTGATCTTTGTGGTGGCTAGCACAAGCATGCAAAGTAGCTTACTCAATGATGTTGATTTCAAGGACTTAGAATTTCACTAAGTCCTTGCCCTGTCATTATTTTTATGCCATATGTTCATGTTGTTTCCTAGTGATCCGTGCCTCTTTTGAGCATGATCAGTAAGGATGTTTTGTAGATAATGTTGTGCTCTATCCATCCATGTCTTTGTTTGCAATTATGGAGCACCCTTGCTTGAGTCAATCAAGCTCTACTTTTGCTATAAAATGTTCCTGGCAGATTGTTAACATGTTTAGCAATTTTGCCGAGGTTGTTGCTATTGATATATGCATGCTATGTTGTTGTTCTTGCCATGTCTAGCTTCTATGCCATGTCTATTTGCTGGGTGTATGCTTAGTTTGTCATGCAATTCCTCGTAGTGAGTGCATCGAGCTTGTAAACATGCCTACTCATTATCTGTTTTGCCATGCTCCAGTTTTTCACTAAGTCTGAATCTGTTTATGTTTTTGCTATGTTCACATGCTTGCAATTGTATTTTCTGATCCCTTTTGGCTCATGGTCACTAAGGGACTTTTGTTATATGCTTTGAGTAGCTTCATGCCATGCCTTGCTTTGCCATGATATGTTCCTGTAGCATGTAGTTTTCATGCTCTAAAGATTGCTTCCTGATGTTAAATTCCTGACTTGTTGATAATTTCACTAAGTCTGCAACCAGTAATCTTTTGCTCTTTTGCCATGCTTGTTTGAACCTGCTATTGAGTGAATTAGCCGTAACTCAGTGTTCATCTTTTGTCAAGCATCATGAGTGGATCCCTACTATATATTTTGTTCCCATGTTGGATTGCTGTAGCATGTTGTTCTTGATGCATTTAGATGGTCTCGTGCTGATTATCGCAGACCGGTGCCATATTTGTTTTGCTTGTCATTTCCAGACCGTGCATCCGATTCCGGTGATCTTTATATCGATTTCGACCGAAATCACCTCACCTTTCCAGTGGCACTCTTGGATTTCCAAGTTGAGGCCAGGTTCAATCATTCCTTTGCAAATCATGCATATGCATCACATATCGCATCCCGCATCTCATGACATGTTTTGCATCATGTTGCTTGAGCATTGCACGTGGTTGATCGTGTCTCCCTTTGCTTGTTGTTCTTGGTTGGGTAGAGCCAGGAGATGAGTTCGTGTTTGAGGAACCCGTTGAGTACGTTTACGAGGATCAAGCTTTCGTCTTCTCGGAGAACTTTGCAGGCAGGATGACCATACCCTCGAAATCACTTATATCTTTGCTTGCTAGTTGCTCGCTCTTTTGCTATGCCTATGCTGTGATACCTAACACTTTCTTATCATGCCTCCCATATTGTTAAGCCAAGCCTCTAACCCACCTTGTCCTAGCAAACCATTGTTTGGCTATGTTACCGCTTTGCTCAGCCCCTCTTATAGCGTTGTTAGTTATAGGTGAAGATTGGAGTCTGTTCCATGTTGGAACATGGATATTTTGTTAGGATATCACAATATCTCTTATTTATTTAATGCATCTATATACTTGGTAAAGGGTGGAAGGCTCGGCCTTATGCCTGGTGTTTTGTTCCACTCTTGCCGCCCTAGTTTCCGTTATATCGGTGTTATGTTCCTGGATTTTGCGTTCCTTACACGGTTGGGTTATAATGGGAACCCCTTGACAGTTTGCCTTGAATAAAACTCCTCCAGCAATGACCAACATTGGTTTTACCATCGCTACCTAGCCTCTTTTTCCCTTGGGTTCCGCGGACTCATGGGTCATCTTTATTAAACCCCACGGGTCAGTGCTCCTCTGAGTGTTGGTCCAAACTAGAGCCCTTTGCAGTGCCCCCTCGGGGAAACTTGAGGTTTGGTTTTAGTTGTACGGAGCGCTCATCTGAGTGTGCCCTGAGAACGAGATATGTGCAGCTCCTATTGAGATTTGTCGGCACATTCGGGCGGTGTTGCTGGACTTGTTTTACCATTGTCGAGTATGTCTTGTAACCGGGATGTCGAGTCTGTTCGGATTGTCTTAGGAGAAGGAATATCGTTCGTTGACCGGGAGAGCTTGTGATGGGCTAAGTTGGTACATCCCTGCAGGGATTTGAACTTTCGAAAGCCGTGCCCGCGGTTATGGGCAAATGGGAATTTGTTAATGTCTGGTTGTAGAAAACCTGAAACTTAACTTAATTAAAATGCATCAACCGCGTGTGTAACCGTGATGGTCTCTTTCCGGCGGAGTCCGGGAAGTGAACACGGTGTTGGAGTTATGCTTGAACGTAAGTAGTCTTGGATCACTTCTTGATCATAGTTTCTCGACCGTGCCTTGCTTTCTCTTCTCGCTCTCATTTGCGTAAGTTAGCCACCATATATGCTAGTCGCTTGCTGCAGCTCCACCTCATACCTTTACCTTACCTATAATCTTAAATAGTCTTGATTGTGAGGGTGTGAGATTGCTGAGTCCCGTGACTCACAGATACTCCCAAAACCAGTTTGCAGGTGCCGATGAAACCGTGCAGGTGACGCAACCGAGCTCAAGGAGGAGCTCGATGAAGATCTCGTTCATTGTGTTGTTTCGTTTTAGTTGATCACTAGTGGAGCTTAGTTGGGATGATCGGGGATCTGTGTAGCATTTGGGGTAGTCTTCTTTTATTTTGGTTCCGTAGTCGGACCTCGAGTGTATTTGGATGAATGTAATGCTTTATTCATGTATTGTGTGAAGTGGCGATTATAAGCCAACTATGTATCTTTTTCCCTTATGTATTACATGGGTTGTGTGAAGATTACCTCACTTGCGACATTTCTTTCAATGCGGTTATGCCTCTAAGTCGTGCTTCGACAAGTGGGAGATATAGCCGCATCGAGGGCGTTACAAGTTGGTAATCAGAGCCTTCCCCGACCTTAGGAGCCCCCCTTCTTGATCGAATCGTTGGCATTATTGAGTCTAGAAAAATGTTTCGAGTCATCTAGGATTATATATATATCAGAGAGTAGGACTTATTTTTACTCCTCAGTCCCTTCGTCGCTCTGGTGAGGCATCCTGATGTAGAGTTTTGACTCTTCTCTTCTCAAATTTCACCAAATTTTTTTTAGGATCACGCGGGTATCTTGGAATCGTTCCGATGGTTTTGTGACGAGAACATTGTTCTTGGTGCCTCCTGACATTTAGGGGTTGTGGCAGTGTCCCGGGGAGTTGAGCTCCGAGGTGTTGTCGTCACAATTTTATTGTTGAGATTCTGGAATACCTGAGTTTCGCCGACATCGAAAATCTCTTTTATGAAGTTGTTGGTGAGATAACCTCGATGCCACCCAGTATTGGGGCGGGAGTTCGTGAGTATTGCCATAACTCGTATAACGGATGCTTTTTGAAGGTTGAGGTAAAAGATTTCCGAAGGTTTCTTGGTTATGTGTCGAAGGATGGATACAGCTGGATGTAGGATTTTCTAGTTTTGGGTGAGATATTATGCTTCCCCTGTATTGCCAACACCTGATTGCATAACCGGAATGTTTCGGGAGTTTATAAGGGGGAATTCAAGTAGCTCTTAGGATATCTTTCCGTCAGATGTATGATATGAAATTGGGGTTCGACATCTAGTGGTCTGCCTATCCACGGTTGATTTTACAGTGGTCTCGTTGTGTCTTAAAGAGTCCTTGGCTTTGCTGACTCAGGGACGCTTCGTACGTCATGTGCACTACCTTGTACATGATGGTGCTATACGATCGAGCCCGTGTAGGCCCCACCACGAAAACTTCGGACGAAATCTCTATCATAGGTTTGTTCTGGCTTATTCCGCAAGCCAATCCTTGGTTTTGTTTTGAGTTGTGGTATTTGTTGGGGATATTACTACTGGGCGTAAACCGGCCTATCTGGGCCAGGTTAACTTCGTCAGTAGTTAAGTATGTTAAAGACCAAGAAGGCAGATGAGGGCTCAAGGCCCATGGTCGGTTCAAGGCCTGTAACCGTAAACCGGTGTTAGTAGTAACTTGTATTGTAAGTTAGGAATAAGTAGAGACCAAATCAGACACATCTATGAGCCGGTATTGGGACTCTGTAAACCGACGGGAGTCACCCGTGTATATAAGGGGACGACCCGGCGGCAGTTCAAGGAGAACAGACAACCACTCAAGACATAGGCGAAGCTTGTTTGCTCCCTAGTCATCGAAACCCCATCAATTCCATCACAACTAGACGTAGGCTTTTACCTTCATCGAAGGGGCCGAACTAGTATAAACTCTCTTGCGTCCCTGTGTCCGCTTTAACCCATTCAAGCTAACACGTCGCGATGGCTCCACGACTAAGTCCTTTCTCTAGGACATCTGCCGTGACAAAGCCACGACAGTTGGTGCCCACCGTGGGGCTATCGCACGATGGTTTCCGGTTCTTGGAGGGCCGCTTTGAAGGACTTGAGGGCTACGCTGTAGGCCGGATGACTAAGAGTCGTCGCGGCAAGTTCTACATCGACGATGCAGGTTGGGGCCCCGAGGCCGGGTCAATTGAGTACGGATACCGGGTCCCCTTTGGTGGCATTCACGTTTTCATTGGCAAGATCGGTGAACCGGGCCCTGAGCCGGACATCTGCACCGACCTCGTCGAGACGGCTCAGCGTGCGCGATCCGCCCGGGTTAAACCGGCCATGAAGCGTGCCTTCATGGGAGTCATCCATGGAGGAAGTTATGAGGATGGATCGGAATCTCGTGGCGATACAGTCATTTGTTCCGATGACGAGTCATCGACTAGAGAAACCGAATCTCTTTATCAGCTACAAGACGGCCGGATTGGGGGCTGTTCCGATGGCGACAGTATTCCGGACCCCTCTGATCTGCCCAACCGGGTTGGAATATTCATGACTGGCACACAAGCAACGCTTCATTCTTCGACCGCTGTGGCAACAACCTCCGGTTCAGCAGCGGCGACGGCTGCCAGGGCAGGAGGCCCTGTGCGCCCGCCGGCTCAAGTTCTATCAGAGCTATTTGATGCATTGGCTGTGCTTATGGCGGAGGCTAATCCGGCGGATCAGGGCGTTCACAACACCGAGATTGCAAAAGTGAAGGAACAGATCACCCAGGCCAAGGCAGATCTGGCAGCTGAGGACACCAGGATGGCCACGGAGCGGGCCGCTTTAGACGCACAAGCCTACAGGCTCATGTTGGACCAGAGTGCGTCGCAGGAAGTCATGAGGAGGAAGTACCGATCCCGTTTGCCTCCGGTTTTTGAGGCCAGAGACCTTTTCAACACTCCAGGAGTAGGAACCGGCAATCCGCTGGAGGGAAACCGGGCGGAAGCTCCCGGGACCGGTGCACCGGTTCAGCCTCGTCAGATGGACCCGCCTCGTCAAAACACCGTTATACCTCAGGCTGTTTTAACACCTCCGGGTCACTACTCCAACCCGATGGACAATCTCGTTGCCGCTGCTGCACGGCTGGAGGCCATTCCAATTGAAGGTGATTCGCCGCAGGCAGTAGAGACGCGACGGGTCAAGGAGCTTCTGAGGACAGCTTTGGTCCAACAGGAAGCATACTCGTACAGCCGCGACCGGATCCACTCGACCCCCCGTCCAAGCCGGAGCTATAGCAGACATATGGATGAACCGGCAGTGTCGAGTAACGAACGACGTGGAGCACCCCGTGGCAACAACCCGACGGGTGGTGCTGATAACGCTCAGGAAGTGGTGAACCGGGCCCGAGCGCGCAGGGAGGCCGAGTTAGCCACACAGCATCAGGCTCGGCAGCTCACGCCGGTTCGTCCAACCATCTCGATCGAACCTGGTGTTACTTCTAGTTCTTTGGGGGTGCCTTGCCTTATCCCCGCTTTACGCAATGTGCGCCTGCCCAAGGATTTCAAGGGCCCGCGCAAGGTACCAAATTACACGGCGGATCAGCCTCCAGAGACATGGGTGGAGAGCTATGAGATGGCCATGGAGATGCTTGATGTGGATGACGCGGCGTGTGCGAAATACTTCACCATGATGCTTGAAGGAACGGCCCGTACTTGGTTAAAAAGCTTGCCGGCTAATTCTATCAGTTCATGGGCCCAATTACGAGCCCGGTTTATCAGCAATTTCAAGGATACATGTAAACAGCCTATGTCGATAGTGGACTTAGCTGCATGCGTCCAGGAGGAAGGAGAATCAACGACTCATTGGGTGCGCCGGGTTTCACAAGTGTTGCACTCATCAGACCGCATCAACGCTGACACTGCAGTATTAACCCTAGAAGGCAACTGCTGGTTTGGGCCCCTGAAGCTGAAGTTGGGATGGATGAAGCGTCATTGCACTGACATGGGGACCCTCATGGCCGCTTTGGTGAAATATGCTGATTCTGATAGTACCAAGGATCCCGAATCTGATGATGACAAGACAGGGAAGGGAAAGAGGAACAGCAACTCCAAAGGTCAGCAGCATCACTGGGCAGGCAATGGTGGTGGAGGCAAGCGTAAAGCGGATGGTAACATGGACTTTGTGACTAATACCAACGCACAGGACAATGGCCAGCGACGCAAGGGTAAACCGAAAAAATCGTAATGGGGCACCCAACCCTAACCTAGACCGCCTAAACTATCTGCTAAGCCAGCCCTGTCCAAGACATGGGACGAAGGAGGCGCCAGCAAACCACCTTTGGAAGGATTGCTTTATTATGCAGGAGTTCAAGAATTCTAATAATTTCCGGTATGATCACGAATCTGGCGGTGGCTCAGGATCCGGGCCGGGTTACGGTGGAGGAAGTTCCGGTTCAGGATTTAATGGTAATCCGGGCGGACATAATGGTCAAAATAGTCAGAACAACCAGGGTGGTTACAACCAACAGCAGCAACAGTCAGGTTACCAGAGCAACCCAAAGCAGTTGAGTAGTGGGCAGTACCATGTCTTCACCACTAGCTTGGACAAGCGAGACCGGAAGGTTCAGAGGCGGGCGGTCAACTCTGTTGAACCGGCCATACCCCGTTATCTACGTTGGTCTGAACAGCCAATCATATGGAGCAGAGAGGATCACCCTCCCCAGGTCGATAATCCGGGTCAGTTGGCTCTGGTGGTGGCGCCTCAGGTGGGAGGTTACAAGTTCACCAAGGTGCTCATGGATGGAGGTAGCAGCATTAATATCTTGTACTATGAGACCTTCCGTCGTATGGGACTGACAGATAAAAATCTTAAACCGTCTAATACGGTGTTCCACGGTGTAGTACCTGGCAGATCAGCATATCCTGTTGGTAAGATAGCTCTGGAAGTGGCCTTTGGGGATGATCATGATTCCAGGTCGGAGACATTGATGTTTGAAGTGGTGAAAATCCAAAGTCCATATCACGCCCTATTTGGGCGACCGGCCTACGCCAAGTTTATGGCACGGCCCTGTTATGTGTATTTGCAGCTCAAGATGTCGGGTCACAAGGGGACAATAACGGTTCACGGAAGCCGCAAAATCGCTTTGGAGTGCGAGGAAGGTGATGCGGCCTATGCAGAGTCGGTTTCTGCCACCGAGGAGCTGAAGTATTATAAGGACAATGTTGATCCGGCGGACATGACTCCATTAAAGAAGCCAACTATGGAGCATGATCCGTCCCTGAAGTTCAAATCGGCAGCAGAAACTAAGCTTGTTGACTTTGTACCTGGCGATTCGTCCAAGCAGTTCAGCATCAGTGCTAATTTGGATCCGAAATAGGAAAGCGCGCTCATCGAGTTCATCCGTGAGAATCAGGACATTTTTGCATGGAAGCCCTCTGACATGCCAGGTGTACCGAGGCAACTCGCTGAGCACACCCTTAATGTGGATCCTATATACAAACCGGTGAAATAGTTCCTCTGCCGGTTTAACGAAGAAAGACGCAAGGCAATTGGAGAAGAGGTAGCCAGGCTCTTAGCAGCTGGTTTTATTGTTGAAGTTTTTCACCCTGAGTGGCTTGCCAATCCGGTGCTGGTCCTTAAGAAAAACGGCACCTGGCGCATGTGTGTGGATTACACAGATCTTAATAAAGCTTGTCCAGCAGATCCTTTTGCCCTCCCCCGTATTGATCAAATTATTGATGCTACGGCGGGTTGTGAGCATTTAAGTTTTTAGGATGCATATTCTGGCTATCATCAGATCAAAATGGCAGTTAAGGACCAGGAGAAAACGACATTCATAACTCCCTTTGGAGCCTTCTGCTATGTGTCTATGCCCTTTGGGCTCAAGAGTGCCCAGGCAACTTATCAACGTTGTGTGCAAAATTGTCTACACAAACAGATTGGCCATAATGTACACGCCTACGTGGATGATATCGTGGTTAAATCCAGGGAGAAGGAGACTCTGATTGGTGATTTAAAGGAAACTTTTGATAACCTGAGGACATACAAGATGATGCTTAATCGGGACAAATGCGTCTTTGGTGTACCGGCGGGCAAGTTATTAGGCTTCCTGGTGTCCAATAGGGGAATTGAGGCTAATCCAGAGAAGATCACAACCATCACCTCCCTCGCTAAACCGAAGTGTATCAATGATGTTCAACGCCTGGCAGGCCGGATTGCCGCGTTAAGCCGGTTTATTAGTCGTCTTGGTGAGAAGGCAATCCCTTTGTATCAGATGTTGAAGAAGACGGATCAGTTTGTCTGGAGTTCTGCTGCTGATGAAGCATTTGAGGACTTAAAGCGGCAATTGGCCAATCCGCCTGTGCTCGTCGCTCCCATTGACAAGGAGCCGTTACTGCTATATGTCGCTGCTAATGCTCGGGCGGTCAGTGGGGCTATTGTGGTGGAGTAAAAGGAGGCAGGTAAGGAGCATCCGGTTCAACGTCCGGTCTATTATATCAGCGAGGTGCTCATTGAGTCCAAGCAAAGGTATCCGCATTGGCAAAAGCTGGTGTATGGAGTTTTTATGGCAAGCCGGAAGCTTAAACAATACTTCCAAGGGCATCCAATTACGGTGGTCAGTTCTGCTCCTTTGGGGAATATCATCCAGAACCGGGAAGCAACTGGCCGGATTGCCAAGTGGGCTATATAGCTTGGGACGCACGATTTGAAGTATGTGCCTCGGACGACAATTAAGTCTCAAGCACTGGTTGATTTTATCAATGATTGGACGGAAATGCAAGCACCTGAAGAAAAGCCGGATCACACATATTGGACCATCCATTTTGACGGATCCAGGCAACTGGAAGGCTCGGGGGCTGGAGTCGTATTAACTTCCCCACGAGGTGATAAGTTTTGTTATGTTCTCCGCTTAATCTTCCCTTGTACTAACAATGCAGCTGAGTATGAAGCCTTGCTCCATGGTCTCCGGATGGCTAAGGAGATGAATCTAAGTCGAGTTAAGTGCTTCGGTGACTCGGACCTCGTGGCTCAGCAAGTGTCTGGCACTTGGGACTCCAAGGACCCACTCATGGCAGCATATTGTCGTGAGGTGGATATTGTTGCAGGTCATTTCAAAGGCTATCAGGTGGACCACGTGGACCGGCGGAAAAATGAAGCGGCGGACGCCTTAAGCCGGCTGGGCTCTCAGCGCAAACCGGTTCCGCCCAATGTTTTTCTGGATGTGCTGCACAACCCGTCAGTTAAGATCCCTGGTGAAGCGGATTTGGCTATTCCCGATCCGGAGGCTCAATTGGTGGCAGCTCTTCATGTTATTCCAGATTGGACGCTTCCTTACCTGGTGTACAAGAACCGGGGCGAGTTACCAGAGGTTGAGACTCTGGCCCGACAGATAATCCGGCGATCCAAGTCCATGACTATTATCAACGGCGAGTTGCATCATTGCAGTGTGTCAGGAGCATTTCAACGCTGTGTGTCTCCCGAAGAAGGCCGTGAAATTTTGCGTGAGATCCACGAAGGAGATTGTGGTCACCATGCCGGTTCAAAATCTATGGTGGCTAAAGCGTTTCGCCATGGCTTCTATTGGTTAACTGCTCATGCTGATGCGGAGGATCTGGTCAGACGATGTGATGGTTGCCAAAAGTTCTCAAGACGTGCTCATGTACCGGCTCAAGAATTGAGAATTATTCCAATTACTTGGTCGTTTGTGACTTGGGGGCTGGATATGGTTGGGCCTTTCAAAAGGTCCAAAGATAAGAAGACCCACCTCCTGGTGGCGGTTGACAAGTTTACAAAGTGGGTGGAGGCAGAACCTGTTAGCAAGTGTGATGCGGCCACGGCGGTTCAGTTCATTAAAAAAGTGATTTTCCGGTTTGGCTTTCCACACAGCATCATCACAGATAATGGTACCAATTTGTCCAAAGGTGCCATGAAGGAGTTCTACGAACGGGAGCACATCCGACTCGACGTTTCATTAGTGGCACACCCACAGTCCAATGGTCAAGCAAAAAGAGCTAATCAAGAGATCTTGAGAGGCATCAAGCCCCGGCTCATGGTTCCTTTGCAGAGAACGCCGGGTTGTTGGGTAGAAGAATTACCATCTGTGTTATGGAGCATCAATACAACACCCAACAGGTCAACAGGATACACACCGTTCTTCATGGTTTATGGAGCGGAGGTAGTTCTCCCCAGTGATATCCGTCATGATTCACCTCATGTGACGACTTATATTGAAGCAGACAACGAGACAACACGGCAAGATGCTTTGGACCGGTTGGATGAAGAGCGTGACATAGCAGCCGCCCGATCGGTGATTTATCAACAGGATCTTCGTCGTTATCACAGTCGCCGAGTCAGAACCAGAACCTTCCAGGAAGGAGATTTGGTGCTTCGGCTCATCCAAGATCAGACTGATATGCATAAGTTATCCCCACCTTGGGAGGGGCCTTTCGTGGTCAGCAAGAATCTGCGTAACGGGTCATACTATCTGATCGATATTCGAGAGCATAAGGACTCACGTACATCAGAGGAGGAGACCAATAGGCCGTGGAACATAGCTCATCTTCGGCCTTATTATACCTGAGCCATTGGTTCTACTTATGTACATATTACAACGATGAATGTATTATGATTAAATATAATAAACCGGAACCTCAGCTAAAGCGGGGTATCTGTTCTTTTACATCATGTGTGGTTACACGGAGTTGTTCTAAGGCGGCCTCCGGTTTACCCCTTGAGTTTGCTTTTTAAAAGCATCATGTTATATCACTTGGAGGTTTGGTCATGTCCGAACCAATACCATACCTCTTGATAGGCGAGAGCCACCAGATCACTTGGGGACTTGGTCATGTCTGAACCAGTCATGCCTCTTGATCGGCCTAAGGCCACAGAATCACTTGGGGGCTTGGTCGAACCCGAACCATTGCCATGCCACTTGGTCGGCATAAGTGCCACAGTTTCGTTTGGGGACCTGGCTGACTAGAACCATAGTTACACCTAACGGGAGCTTGGTCGTGTTCGTCCATGGTAACGCCATTTGATCAGCTCAAATAAACCTTTTTTGCAAACGGTTTTGTCATTGCTTTTGCTTCGCACTTTTCTTTGCAAGATACTTTTTCTTTTTATTGCATTTTTTAAACCGAAAAAGTTTTCAACCAATCAATTGACGGAACACAGTTCACGTCAATCCGGAGACTATTTGCCCGGTTTGATCCTTGTTGTTAACATCCTTTTATGGAGTAACACAGTGTTTATTATAACCCGGCACGGTTTACATGGTAAACCAGCATCATATATATACAGGAGCTGTTATCTCCTCCAACAGTGTGGGTTTGCAAAACTCCGCTTCAAGATTGGCCAAGCCAACTTCACGCTCAACGATGGCAGGTATTATGTATCTCAAAAATTTTGTCATATACTTAAAAAAAATTGGATGTTATGCAGACATCATATTGCGCCTGACGGTACAACCGCGGTGGCACTTGAAGAGTTTCTTATTGCAGAAAGTGCTTTGGAAAGTTCATCACCACAGGAAGAACAAATTATGCACGAAGGCATATCAACATCAAAAGTATCAGCTAGCCTATTACAAGGCAACACGGTGCCCATAATAATATCATTGTTTTTCGCAAAGGAGAGGCAGTTTTAAAACCGGCTTCCGGTTCAAGCTTGGTCACCAGCCTGGCCTGACGGTTGTGGGTCATCCTGTGCCGCTTCAGCCTCCGTTTCTCTACCCAGTGGCTGGAAATCAACAGTTGTCCAGTCGATTCCCATTAATGCTTGAAAAACAGCTTCATCATGGATCAGCAATGACGGGTCAATATCGGGAGCGTAAGTATGCTTATGGATTGGAGGGATCAGATTTTCCGATTCATGGATTGGTGCAGCTATTCGCCTGTTCTGATTGTCATATTGGGCTTGATAATGAGACAAGTCTGCTTCTTCAGCCAATTGACAAGCTAGCGGACGTACCTCCCGGTTTATTGCTCGCAGATCCGCTTCACCAAACTCTGACCCGTCTTCCTTCAAGCTGGGATAGCCCTGAGCCGCTTCAATAGGATCAAAGTCCGGCACCCAGGCTTTTGCCCGGATTAAGGCATTGATCGCACCGGTTTGAGCAGCAGATTTCTTCAGCTCTTCAACCCAGGCAGGAAGCACCGACAGTTTCATCAGAGTGTCTTGAATCAAAGTGGGCGCCGGTTTCTTATGGGATGCGGTACAGATGATCCGCTGGGCACGAGTATACAATTGTTCAACCAATGTATAGGCGGCTTTCAGTTTCTTCCGCACATCTGACCCCAAGTGACCAATGCGTGTCCCTGAAATACCATAAAGGGTTAATAAACCGGCCACTCTGTAAGAAGGCAGAGCCAATTCAGAAGTCAAACTGGCTTACCAAAGATAGCAGTAGTCATGGCATGCACGTGCCGCTTTATGCCACTACAACAAGAACCCCCCTTCAGCAACCCATCGATTCGTTGTTGTATGTCTATATAACCGTTGCTAGGGTCTATACCAATGGATTAATATCCGTTGCCGTTGGTGGCGTTGCAAAGGTCTACAACAACATATACACATGCGTTGGTAAACGACGCGAATAAGGTTGCAAGATGGCAACGTATTTAGTAGGAGCTTAACAACAGTTCATATGCGTTGCTGGCCACGCTGCACAAAAGGATATTCAAATGGATATAACATGTATTTTATATATAGCCATTGATAATGATAAGGTCGATGGGGATAGTACATAGGAGGCACAATATATGAAAAAGGTCTAATATATTCAATTTCATCTATTGCATTACAAAGAACATGATCCAAAGATTACAATACTAGCCCAATTCTGGATCTTTTCAATCATTTTCTCAACTATTCGAAATTAGAACTTTTGAAACATTGACACTGGAAATGATATCCTAAAACATAACATAAGACTATCCAACAGCAACACCATTCTCGACCTTGCAATCATATGATAAGACCATATAGCAGCAACACCATTCTCGACCTTGCAATCAGATGATAAAACTATCCAGCAGCAACACCATTCTCGACCTTGCAATCAGATGATCAAACTATCTAGCAGCAACACCATTCTCGACCTTGCAATCAGATGATAAGAGTATCCTATAGCACCATTCTGGACCGTGCAATCAACGTCTAAGCCATGCATCGTCAAAATATCTTATGAATCTACAAAAATAAAGAAATGAGATCAGTAACTTACAGTAGAAAAAAAGGTTAATAGAGCAGCAAAATTTAGAAGAGCAACAAACAAAGGTTGAAGGCCATGCAATAATTAATCCAGCTGCATGGCCAATAATTTTTAACATTTTTAGTGGTCGTATCAACTGGTCAGATTTTGCTAATGTAGCACCAACTCTACATGTACATCTCTACGGAAGAAAAACTACAATTCATTAGTTTTTTAACCACAAAAAAACTACATATCTAATTGATATCGAATAAACTTATGTGACTAATCGGCGATAGCATGAGTGAATATGGTGCGATATATTCGCAAAACCCAGACTAGTTAGATTTGGAAAGTATCACGCATCTGTAGCTGAAAGTAGATATTAGCGTACTAAGCTAACTCACCTCATTCCATAATTAATTTTCATCATGTCGATAGAAATAGTGTTTTATAGGAAGCGAGGGAATGTAATTTACACACACAGTATTTGATGAATTGTTTTACTTAATCTAGTTGTAACGAGTCATATCTCGCAGAAGCAGTATGAGAATTTCACATGCAAGAAAAGTTTTCTTTTTGTACAAATTAGGTGGGAAAAAATATAGGTATATGGTAGATAAGAAATAATATTCAGGATGGCAATTAGTAGTCCAATTTCTCTTTGTGGTGGTAGAACTACAGTTACAAATTACATCATAAAAATTCCTATCTGGCACTAGTGATCTTCCATGTTTAAGTGCCAAGAATATTGACATGGAACCAGTGGTGGTGCTAGGATTTACAGGCTGTGATTTCAAAGCTATATTATTCCAATTATACATTCACGTACTACACTTAAATGTAGTAAAATACAAGCGGCAACCTGAACCATGTTTTGTCCTTTGACGCCAGAGTCCACAGTCACCGCGTAATGTCATCACTACCTGAAACAATCCAGTTTCTGTAACTTGAAGATACAACATATGTATTGGTAATTTAGAAGACCACAAAACAATATTTTGAATGTATGTATACTGACATTAAATTTTCTCCATAGACAAACAATGATCTCCATAAGCCAATACCATGGTCAGAATGGAGAAGTCAACAGAAAATCGTTACTCACACAAAGTCTCTAGACCAAAGGTTACTCTGAATTTGAACTCTCTCAAGATAATCTAAAATACTGATAAATTGATGCATTTTGGTATTGCCAATATATTTAATTAATAGATAAACTTTGTCAAGTGAGATGGTTCAGTGTTTGCAGTAAAAGATCACTGTCAAAATTGAAAGCTACTTTTTCAACAGTGATTAGTTTTTTCAACGAAAAATTGCTGGAAACTTGAATACTGCATAGTCAGTTCCATACATGTACATGCATCTAACTTTTCCTACTTGGCTGAACAACTATACTAGTACGAAATTAATAGCTGCACCTACGACTAGTAATATCCATATAACTTATAGCTGCCGCATATTGCATTGTATTGTAGGAATATGGCTAAGACCCTATCAAGAAGTATAAATCAATAGAGATACGAGAAACACAAACCCATGAAGATTCGCCAAAAACTACAGTAAATGCCAACCACTAATCATTGACGCGTTAATGTGGCATTAGAAATACAAACGGACATATCAGCCTAGGTGACTGAGCTATGGTATTGGATTGGATGGGATGGGGCAGATGGCTTAGCTGACCGTACTGCACTACAAACCATCACTGTGGAGCGGCCATACCACTTCTGTACATCTCGCAGCCGTCGCGCCACCGTTGTGCATATGGGCGCCGCACCGCTGTTGTGCATCTGGGAACTGCAACCAAACCTCCGCTTTTTTGGCCCATCGAGTAGCCCCCTGCCCCTGCGCTATTGACATCTGATCCAAATTCCTATCAAACAACAAGAGGTAAACACAGTGGTATTTATCTAAATTAATCAAGACAACTAGTAACAACCAGCACATGGAGATCTAGATAGGAAACTGAGAGAAGCAAGCCTGACTTTGCACCATCCAGGTTCAGCCAAAGTAATACCAACCTGCACATTGAGATCTAGATAGGATCATAGGAGTACAAAGGAAAAGCTATATTTTGGCTGAACCTAGATGGTGCAAAGAAAGGCGCAACTCAAATGAAGTCCTGGAAATCTCACCACGCATTCCGAACATGACACCAACCAAACTACATGACCGTGGACAGTTCTGGCAGTACTGAATTCTTATTGACTTCTCATAACTGAACTATGATTAGCTGGAAAAGGAAGAAAAAAATGTTCGTAAACTGAAGAAGTATATACCATCTTGCAGAGCCACTTACTTTGCTTAGCATTCTTCTAGCAGAGTAGATGCTGCCTCCCGGCGCAGCGACGCATGACCTTCCCCATCCCCGGCGAATCTCGGACACCTTCGCGCACACACCAGAGAAGGAATTAAGAACGCCCAAGGCAACAAAGTCAAATAGAAAACCCAGAAGAAGGGGAGAAGAAACCTTGTGCGTCTTCCTCTTGTAGTCGTTCCCTGTGGTGACTATCAAAATGGAGCGCGGGGAGCGGGGCTTCCAGGGAGAGCGCGATGTGGACATGGCCAGCGGCACCGTGACAATTTCTTGTCCAGCCGTGATCTACATACCAGGTGAGGGAACCCTCATACCCAAGGATCAAGTGGGGAAACCTAGATGTGCGCCAAGCCAACGGCGGCGCAGGGAAATCAGGTGAGAACGATGGAGGATTTGTGGCGGCGGCGGTGGATCAGGTGAGATCGATTGAGGATTTGTGGTGGCGGCCCGAAGTGAGATTTTTTTAGGGAGGTCTGCAAGGAGATAAAGTTGTCTCGCCCCCCTTTTTTCCACAAGTTTGGCCGTGTGATGTGGAGAAGTATAGACAATCAAGGAAGAAGTGGATAGAGGGAGGAGATTAACGATTTGTGGGGAGGTGGGGGACGTTGAGTCCATGGCCTGCCAACGCATATATCATCTCCGTTGCTAAATATGTGTTGGTGTAGGGGGTTTCTCTTGTAGTGTGCTAGTCAGTTCATCCGCCACTGGTTTTAGTGCAGCCTCAGCATCCTCTGCTTGTTTGATTAAAGCGGAATTTTCAGTGGCCCAATCCGCCCGCTTCTTCTTGAAGCTCTCCTTAAGTTGTTCCATGATGCTTAAAGCATTGGCTAATTCCTCTTTTGCTTTGGAGGTTTCAGCTTGTTGGGTTTTCAGGTTTTCTTGGAGATTGGCAACTTGGCTTTCTTTCGTCTTCAGCTCCGCCTGCATGCAGACAGTTATATGCTTCAACAAAACGGTACAAGGATTGAAGTACCAACCACATAACAAGTTATGCACTTAGCACTTGGGGGCTAATGCATATTCGACCTTCATCTTTCAATTGCTTACAAAGTCCCAAGATCAATACAAGTATTCAACTTGGCACTTGGGGGCTAATGGCTATTTGCTCGTATATATATTCTGATGCGGCAATCTCAGTTACTTAAAGTACCGGTTTAACTACGCTAAGTTGAACCGGCCCTTGGGGGCTACATCGGCGAATTTCAAAGTATTAAGATTTATGTTAGTAAGTCCCGGTTTGAAAGAAGATTACAAACCGGCCCTTGGGGGCTAGGAGAGTCAGCAAGTATTGAAGCATACAAGCAGGAAAGAGCATATGGAAGTTACCTCGTATTTATCCTTCATCATATTAACCAGACTGGCTTCATAGTCACGGCTGGTATACAGCCGGTTCAGGTAGCCGGAATGGATATCTTGGGCGTTCAGAGCAGCGTAAGTTGCCAGATCAGCATTCCACTTGCCTTTACCAAAGGCAGCAAATTCTTCCTTGGCAGAATGTTTGGACAAAGCAACAGGATTGCTTGGCTCGGTATGGCCAGTGCCAGTGATGATAACCTCATCCTCCTGAGTATCGCCGGTTTGCACTGGGGCTGTTGGCTTGACAGTAGGTTTTGTTGGACCGGTGGATCTCTCAATCCGGATGGAGCCTGTGGGCTGATTGACAGGACCTGACGCATCAGTAGGTCTCTCTTCAGCAATAAGATTGTCGTCTTGCTATAGTGGATCGTTGGGTATATCCTCAGGAATAGTTGTTTCAAGATCGGGTGTTTTGCCTGGCTCAAGAACGACATCTTCTTCGGCCGCTTTGTTCAGGCGGGCCTTCTTGCTTGGCCTAGGTTTGGCCCTGAAAAGAATAACAAAATCAAATACAGCATATGTTCTAAGGCGATGTGCTGCAAATATCATAGTAAGTATAGCTTACCCAAGCACCGTTTTGAGCGGTGGCAGCTGAGTAGCCGATGACTCGCCAGAAGATGAGTGGGAAGTAACCTGGTAATCAGAGTCAGATGGATTAAGAGGTTGACGAAAGCAACCCACTTTAGGACAATCACTGACAAGCAAATTAGAGACCTCTGAACGGCGTTTCCGAACCGGACTATTTGGTAAACCGGCGGAGGTAACTAGCTGGCCACTGTGCTGGGTTGTGCGACGAGCTTCGTGCTGTTGGGTCTTCATAAGAAATTTGGGATCCAAATAAGCAAGAGAATGAGAAAATTTAACTTTCCGGTTTGCCTGACGGATTTTTAGCGAAGGCAAAGGTTCTGAATCGGAAGAGAGAATAATTACCTCTGCAGCATCAGCGTGGCTGGCTTCGGCATCATCCTGACAAATATCATCATCAATAAGACGCATGAAAAATAAGCCAAGTGAGTCAAGCTCTACCTCAAGGTCCGGATTATCCACATCATCATCAGGGGCCGGATTAGAAGATGCAGTAGTTCTTTTCCTGTGGGCAGTCTTCTTTACAGCTTTAGTCTTTTGCCGGGTTGCTCTTTCCGGTTTGTCTGGTTTTTCTGGTTTCTCCTGCGGCAATTTCTTGCTCCAAAACGGATCATTGCCCTGATTACACAGACACTGATATTAAACAATGACCAGATATGTCAATAAACAGATTCAGCAAAAGGGAAAATCAAGGTCTTACAGCTGGCGGTTTGTTGGTGGCACAGAAGGGAAGCAGGCCGTTTTTAGCACAGATATGTTCCGGTTCATTCAGCATCTTATTCACAGCCTCTGTGATTTCTTCATCGGTGAGCTGGATTTTGGAATGTTGCAGTGGGTCATCAACACTGTCGATATACTCGCACATCAAACCGGAGCGCTGACTAAGGGGCAGTATGCTCCATGATATCCAACATCGAGCGAGATCAACCCCTGTTAAACCATTAGCCATAAAGGCTCTGAGCTTTGACAGTTGAGGAGCATATTTGCTTCTCTCCTGGGCAGTCAATCTTTGCGGAAAAGGGTGTGTATTGCTGAGCCGCTCCGGACGAAAGCCAGGCAAGGGATTCTCACCAGCAGGGGAGGTGTCTTTGCAATAGAACCATGTCTGATTCCACTCTTTGCGGTGGCTGTGCAGTTTGGCGTGAGGGTATGTGACCTCTTTCCTTTTCTGGATCGCCACGCCACCCAACTCCATATTGGAGCTGTTAGTAAACTCAGTACGGCGGTTTAGATGGAAAAGGTCTCTGAACAATTCCACTGTGGGCTCCTCTTGAAAGAACACCTCACAGAGCACTTGGAAGTGACACATATTTGTAACAGAATTGGGGCCAGTGTCTTGTGGATGGAGTTGGAAATCGGCCAAAACATCCCGGTAAAATTTAGAACCGGGCGGCTTAAAGCCCCGAGCTAAGTGATCTACGAAAACAACAACCTCTCCTTCTTGAGGAGTGGGAGGGCATTCTTTGCCAGGAGCCCTCCAATGGATGGTATCTTTGCTGCCTAAAGCACCGATCAGGACTAGATCGTCCAGCTGAGCCTCTGTGACGCGAGAAGGAACCCAATTGCACTCATATACTTGCTTGGCCATGATGGAATCTACAAGGTAGAAGATCCCGGTTCAAAAATGCATTTGATCAAGGTACATTGGTATGTGCAATGTTAAACCGGAGACAGAACTATCTGAACCGGAGTTTTATGAAGCAACAACATCTGGCGGTTCAACAAGGGGACTAATGGTATATACCGGTTTGGCAATTTTTTCTACAAGGTTAAACCGCCTGGTTTAAACATTGAAGCAGATGAGTAAGTTTATAGAAACAGATTTCGTAAGATTTTTCTACAGCGATGGACCTGAAGCAAGTTCAGAAAAAAGATAAATATTCAGAGGTCCAAAAGGAGCAGTACCGAATCAATGAGCAAGACGTACATACAGATCTATGGTTTTGAGATATGTAAGTGAAGGCGAAGGGTAAACAACTACCATTGCACAGAATAAAGATTTGCGGAGTCATCTAAAGATCTATCATATGAGCAAGAGGCAGACGATGAACACTGAAGAACTGTGAAACCCTAGGTCAGATCTGCGGGGGAAAGGATAGAAGATTTACCGGAGCTAAGGAAGACGCGGAAGGTTCCCGTGATGCTCTGGTGCGCCCAGGTTGATGCAGCGGCCAAGCTTGAGGCAAAGGTCGACGGCAGCGGCGGAGCTCCAAGGCTGGCGACGCGAGGAAGACGAAGAAGAAAGGCACGAAGGGGAGAAAAGAAATGACCCTTCGGTCATATTTATAAGGCGAAAGAACAGGTGTCAGGCGCGACAATCAAGGGGCCACGAAACGGAGCTGTCGCCTCGATTTCCGCAGATCTATTAAACAAAGAAGCATAATGGATAGCTTCGTTATGACAGGTGATGTCACTCCGGTTTACAGCAATCAAAGAAGATGACATCATGGCGGTTTACCAATTTATGAGAAGATGTTGAAGATGAAGCTTTTGTTAAAGGATTGACATGAACCCGTTCAAATCAATCTGGGGCCTAATGTTGGGGATATTACTACTGGGCGTAAACCGGCCTATCTGGGCCGGGTTAACTTTGTCAGTAGTTAAGTATGTTAAAGACCAAGAAGGCAGATGAAAGCTCAAGGCCCATGGTTGGTTCAAGTCCTGTAGCCGTAAACCGGTGTTAGTAGTAACTTGTATTGTAAGTTAGGAATAAGTAGAGACCAAACCGGACACATCTATGAGCCGTTATTGGGACTCTATAAACCAACGGGAGTCACCCGTGTATATAAGGGGACGACCCGGCGGCGGTTCAAGGAGAACAGACAACAACTCGAGACATAGGCGAAGCTTGTTTGCTCCCTAGTCATTGAAACCCCATCAATTCCATCACAACTAGACGTAGGCTTTTACCTTCATTGAAGGGGCCGAACTAGTATAAACTCTCTTGCGTCCCTGTGTCCGCTTTAACCCCTTCAAGCTAACCCGTCGCGATGGCTCCACGACTAAGTCCTTTCTCTAGGACATCTGTCGTGACAAAGCCACAACAGTATTCGAGTTGCTTCAAAGTCGAATGTTGATTCCATACCTTCCTAACCGCTGCTCTCATATTTCTATGTGAATATCAATCCTTCTTGATAATCGAGATTGTCATGTCAATCCTTTTCACCGGTGTGTTTCTCTTCAAGTGGATCCGATCATTTCAACATCTGCAAGATCAAGTATCAGTTCTTCTCAACAGTGTTTGTTTCATCCGTCTCCAAGTTGCCTTTGTTTTTCCCGCCCACCCACCCTTTTTCTTCGAGGACTAAGATTTCTTAATCAAGTATCCATTTTATTGATTATGAAGTCTCTCCATTCTTCTTCCTTCATGTTCTTACCCGGCGGTTCTCATGAAGATGATCTACTAGTTCATTATTCTTCTTTCTTTTTCTTCTCCGTTGTTTTCAATTCAAACATTATTGATCATATCTTTTTCCTCGTTTCAAATACCTTCTCATGCCGGTGCACCTCTTAATCGTTCACCTCTCGCTATTCATTTATTCCGGAGTGCTGAAGATATCTCGGAAGGCTCATCTTTTCCTTCAAGATCCGTTCAAACCTATTCTGAGGTTGTTATCTCATTCAAGCCATTTTATTTAACCGGTTCATTCTCTCTTTTCAAGCAATCGTTTCAAAGGTGTTTCTTCTCAGTGGGCCCTAACCCATAGGTCTTTTCCCAGGATCTTACCTAACTCTTCTAAATTTTACCGGAGCTATTCTCAAATCTTTTAAAGTTTGACGTAAGAATGATTCATCATCAGTCATATGTATTTCTCCAAGATCTTTCAAATTCTTTTCATCATTGGCTCAACTTTTCCATTCTTCATTCCCGTGTGCCTCAATAATTCTTGCTGGTGTTTCTCGTCGTCATTCCCAGATTGGAAGACGGAAGAAGATTTTTCTCTCAATCTTGCTCCATTCTCTTCAAGATTCATGATTCTAGCTTGTTGTCATCCTCTCATAACTATTTTCAATTGTGGGAATTCTTTTCACCCATCTGGAGCAATTCAGGAGTCCTTGCAGTTTGATTATCCGGAGTCCATCATTTCAGGTTTATTCATTCTCATCTTTCAGTTATCATTCTCCAATCTTACCGGTGCATCGTTCAAGTGATCTATAATCAGTCATGATCCCTTCGTTCTCTTGTATCTAAACTCTCTCATGTATCTTCGTTCATTTGCAAATTCCTACCCGTGATTCACCACTTTACTTCGTTCATTTTCAGTTCTTATGGTGGTCCATTCAAGATTTCTCTTCCTTCATTATCATATCAATTCATTTGTTCTTTCCAATTCTACGGGTGGATCATTGAAGACCATCTTAAGTTTGCTCCATATACCTCTTAATCCTTTTTACTTGAATAAGTAGTGTGCCAAATCCATTGTTTGTCATCAATTTAATTGGTGAAGGATAAGCATAATGTAATTCTTATTCTTGTTTCATTGAGTGAACTCAACTCCCTATTCCGGAGGTTCATCAAAAATTCTTGGGTTCAATAGCTCATCTTTCTTTTCCGGAGTTCCAAGCTCTCGCAATTATATCATCACAGAGATACATCTAAATCACTACAAGTTTTCACCTTGTGTTTTCAACTTCCCTTTCTTCTCGTTATCCTTTTGTTACCGGAGATCTTCATGGATATTCTACATGGCGGTTCGTCAAGGATTTAATTCCATTTTCGAAGTGTTCATCGAGATTATTTTTAGAGGAGATCAAGTATTCTTCATCTTGCATTTCGAAGTGCAATTCTTCCTACCTTATCTTTTGAGATGGTATTATGTCATTCGTGATAATTTGAGTTCATGTTTCATGATTCACATGTTGTTAAGAATGAGGTATTTTAAATCCATCAATCTCGTCATTGGAGTTATCTTGGGTTATATCTCACCTAAAGCCTTCCCTAAGGATTGTTGCTATTTATGGTGCTCTTAAAGGACCCAAGTTCTTCTTTTATCCTTCCGGTGAACAAGTTCCTTGTCTTCTTGCTCATATCAATCCAATCTATTGTTTCCGTCAGTGGCAGAATTTCATCCCAGTTTTGAGATGTATTCCATAGGCCCACAACAAGCTTACTCTTTTCGTTGTTGGTTTTCCAACAACTCCGTTTGACCCTACTCCTAAAGATGCTTTTTAAGCTCATCGGAGGTAGAAGATGTTGTTTTCTTCTCCGTTCTTTTGTTCCGACGATCCAACTTCTATTCTTTCATTCCGGAGGCATTGTGATATTGCTTTATTCAACCATCATCCCGTTTTATCAAAGTTCATATTCTTTTCCTTGCTTATTCCTTTTAACCGGAGAGTTGTGCCCTCTGCTCAAGTTATTTTCATCCTATCAAGCCTTGTATCACTTTTCAATCGGAGTGCTGTCCGTATTTGTTCTTCCTTGTTCCTTTTTCCTAACGGAGTGCTTTCAACTTCGTTCACCTCCGTTGCTTTCTTTCTGTTCAACCTCTCAAGGCTTGTGGTTTCACTCATTTGTCAAAGAAGCAACTTAGTTTTACCTCTTCTCTTTCTCTTCTGTTGTCCCTCCGGTGCCATTCTAGATCTCGGGATGAGATCCTCTCGTAGTGGTGGAGTGTTGTAACGCCCCGAGACCGATGTGCCAGGTGTCTTCCAGTTATTTGCTGTTGTTGCCTTGTCATTTCTTGCGTGTCATGCATGTCATATCATGTCATCATGTGCATTTCTTTTGCATACATATTCGTCTCTTGCATCCGAGCATTTTCCCCATTGTCCGCTTTGCAACCCGGCGCTCCTATGTCACCCGATGTCCCTTTCTACTTCTTTTTGTGTGCGGGTGTTAAACGTTTTCGGATTGGACCGAGACTTGTCATGCGGCTTTGGTTTACTACTGGTAGACCGCCTGTCAAGTTTCGTGCCATTTGGACTTCGTTTGATACTCCAACGGTTAACTGAGGGACCGAAAAGGCCTCATGTGTGTTGCAGCCCAACACCCCTCCAAAGTGGCCCAAAACCCACCTAAACCGAGGGACCGAAAGGCCTCTTGTGAAATTAATACTGCTTTGATGAATCCTGTCATGAAAGATGCCGCTACCCATCTAAACAACTTTGTTGATTTGTGTGATATGCAAAAGAAGAAAGATGTGGATAATGATATTGTTAAACTTAAGCTATTTCTGTTTTTGCTTAGAGATCGTGCTAAAGCTTGGTTTTTGTCTTTGCCTAAAAATAGTATTGATTCATGGAATAAGTGCAAAGATGCTTTTATCTCTAAGTATTTTCCTCTTGCTAAGATCATCTCTCTTAGAAACGATATTATGAATTTTAAGCAACTTGATCATGAACATGTTGCACAATCTTGGGAGAGGATGAAATTAATGATACGTAATTACCCTACACATGGTTTGAATTTATGGATGATTATACAAATTTTTTATGCCGGATTGAATTTTGCTTCTAGAAATCTTTTAGATTCGGCTGCGGGAGGCACTTTTATGGAAATCACTTTAGGAGAAGCTACCAAACTCCTAGATAATATTCTGGTTAATTATTCTCAATGGCACACTGAAAGATCTACTAGTAAAAAGTGCATGCAATTGAAGAGATTAATATTTTTAGTGGAAAGATGGATGAACTGATGAAATTGTTTGCTAATAAGAGTGCTCCTACTGATCCTAATGATATGCCTTTGTCTACTTTGATTGAGAATAATAATGAATCTATGGATGTGGATTTTGTTGGTAGGAACAATTTGGTAATAACGCGTATAGAGGTAATTTTAATCATAGGCTGTTTCCTAGTAATTCATCTAATAATTATGGTAATTCCTACAAAAATTCCTATGGAAATTATAATAAGATGCCCTCTGATTTTGGATCTAGCATTAAAGAATTTATTACTTCGCAAAAGAGTTTCGATGCTTTGATTGAAAAAAATTTGCTTAAGATTGATGAGTTGGCTAGGAACGTGGATAGATTTCTCTTCATGTTGATCCTTTTAAACTTAGATCTATTCCACCTAAGCATGATATCAATGAGTCTCTCAAAGCCATGAGAATTTCCATTGATGAGTGCAAAGAAAGAACCGCTAGGATGCGTGCTAAGAAAGATTGCTTTGTGAAAGCGTGTTCTTCTAGTTTTCATGATAATAAGGATGAAGATCTAAAAGTTATTGATTTGTCCCCTATTAAATCTTTGTTTTGCAATATGAATCTTGATGACGATGGGACTAGAGATGAGTCAACTTTAGTTAGAAGGCGTCCCAAAAATTCAGAGTTTTTAGATCTTGATGCAAAAATTGTTAAAAGTGGGATTGAAGAGGTTAAAACTTTAAATAGCAATGAACCCACTATCTTGGATTTCAAGGAATTTAATTATGATAATTGATCTTTGATAGATTGTATTTCCTTGTTGCAATTCGTGCTAAATTCTCCTCATGCTTATAGTCAAAATAAAGCTTTTACTAAACATATTGTTGATGCTTTGATGCAATCTTATGAAGAAAAACTTGAGTTGGAAGTTTCTATACCTAGAAAACTTTATGATGAGTGGGAAACTACTATAAAAATAAAAATTAAAGATCATGAGTATTATGCTTTGTGTGATTGGGGTGCTAGTGTCTCCACGATTCCAAAACTTTGTGTGATTTGCTAGGTTTCCGTGATTTTGATGATTGTTCTTTAAACTTGCATCTTGCGGATTCCACTATTAAGAAACCTATGGGAAGGATTAATGATGTTCTTATTGTTTCAAATAGTAATTATGTTCCCGTAGATTTCATTGTTCTTGATATAGATTGCAATCCTTCATGTCCTATTATTCTTGGTAGACCTTTCCTTAGAACGATTGGTGCAATTATTGATATGAAGGAAGGGAGTATTAAATTCCAATTTCCATGAAGGAAAGGGATTGGAACACTTCCCTAGAAAGAAATTTATATTACCATATGAATCTATTATGAGATACACTTATGGATTGCCTACCAAAGATGGCAATACCTAGATCTATCTTCGCTTTTATGCCTAGCTAGGGGCGTTAAACGATAGCGCATGTTGGGAGGCAACCCAATTTTATTCCTTGATTTTTGATCCTGTTTAGTAATAAATTATTTATATAGCCTCTATTTTGGTTGTGTTTTTTTGTGTTTAATTAGTGTTTGTGCCAAGTAGAACCGTTGGGAAGACTTGGGGAAAGTCTTTTTGATCTTGCTGTAAAAAACTGAAACTTTAGCGCTCACGAGAATTGCTGCCATTTTTATTTGGAAGGTTCTATTTAGTTAATTCTTTTTAATATGATTAATAGATAAATTCCTCACATACATCAATTTATTTTAGAATTTTTGGGGTTCCATAAGTTTGCGTTAGCTATAGATTACTATAGACTATTCTGTTTTTGACAGATTCTGTTTTTCTTGTGTTGTTTGCTTATTTTGATGAATCTATGGCTAGTAAAAGAGTTTATAAACCATAGAGAAGTTTTAATACAGTAGGTTTAACACCAACATAAATCAAGAATGAGTGCATTACAGTACCTTGAAGTGGTGTTTTGTTTTCTTTCGCTAACGGAGCTCACGAGATTTTCTATTTTGAGTTTTGTGTTGTGAATTTTTCAAGTTTTGGGTAAAGATTTGATGGATTATGGAACAAGGAGTGGCAAGATCCTAAGCTTGGGGATTCCCATGGCACCCCAAGGTAAAATTCAAGGACACCAAAAAGCCTAAGCTTGGGGATGTCCCGCAAGGCATCCCCTCTTTTGTTTTCGTCTATCGGTAACTTTACTTGGAGCTATATTTTTATTCACCACATGATATATGTTTTGCTTGGAGTGTCTTGTATGTATTGAGTCTTTGCTTTTTAGTTTACCACAATCATCCTTGCTGTACACACCTTTTGAGAGAGACTCACATGACTTGAAATTTATTAGAATACTCTATGTGCTTCACTTATATCTTTTGAGCTATATAGTTTTTGCTCTAGTGCTTCACTTATATCTTTTAGAGCACGGCGGTGGTTTTATTTTATAGAAATGATTGATATCTCATTCTTCACTTATATTATTTTGAGAGTCCTTTAGAACAACATGTAAATTTTCTTTTAGGAATAATATAAAAACTTTTATAGAAGTGCATTGAATACTATGAGAAGTTTGATACTTGATAATTGTTTTGAGATGTGGAGATGGTGATATTAGAGTCATGCTACTTGAGTAGTTGTGAATTTGAGAAATACTTGTGTTGAAGTTTGTGATTCATGTAGCATGCACATATGGTGAACCGTTATGTGATGAAGTTGGCGCATGATTTATTTATTGATTGTCTTCCTTATGAGTGGGGGCCGGGGACGAGCGATGGTCTTTTCCTACCAATCTATCCCCCTAGGAGCATGCGCGTAATACTTTGTTTTGATAACTAATAGATTTTTGCAATAAGTATGTGAGTTCTTTATGACTAATGTTGAGGCCATGGATTATACGCACTCTCACCCTTCCACCATTGCTAGCCTCTCTAGTATCGCGCAACTTTCGCCGGTACCATAAACCCACCACTTACCTTCGTCAAAATAGCCACCATACCTACCTATTTTGGCATTTCCATAGCCATTCCAAGATATATTTCCATGCACTTTCCACCGTTCCGTTATTATGACACGCTTCATCATGGTCATATTGCTTGCATGATCATGTAGTTGACATCGTATTTGTGGCAAAGACACCGTTCATAATTTCATACATGTCACTCATGCATCATTGCACATCCCGGTACACCGCCAGAGGCATTCACATAGAGTCATATTTTGTTCTAATTATTGAGTTGTAATTCTTGAGTTGTAAGTAAATTAAAGTGTGATGATCATCATTATTAGAGCATTGTCCCAGTGAGGAAAGGATGATGGAGACTATGATTCCCCCACAAGTCGGGATGAGACTCTGGACGAAAAAAATAAGAAAAGAAAAGAGGCCAAAAAAAGAAGGCCCAAATAAAAAAATGAGAGAAAAAGAGAGAAGGGACAATGTTACTATCATTTTCCACACTTGTGCTTCAAAGTAGCACCATGATCTTCATGATAGAGAGTCTCCTATGTTATCACTTTTATATACTAGTGGGAATTTTACATTATAGAACTTGGCTTGTATATTCCAATGATGGGCTTCCTCAAAATTGCCCTAGGTCTTCATCAGAAAGCAAGTTGGATGCACACCCACTTAGTTCTTTTGTTGAGCTTTCATACACTTATAGCTCTAGTGCATCCGTTGCATGGCAATCCCTACTCACTCACATTGATATCTACTGATGGACATCTCCATAGCCCGTTGATATGCCTAGTTGATGTGAGACTATCTTCTCCTTTTTGTCTTCTCCACAACCACCATTCTATTCCACATATAGTGCTATATCCATGGCTCACGCTCATATATTGCGTGAAGATTAAAAAAGTTTGAGAACATCAAAAGTCTGAAAAAATTGCTTGGCTTGTCATCGGGGTTGTGCAGGATTTAAATATTTTGTGTGGTGAAGATAGAGCATAGCCAGACTATATGATTTTGTAGGGATACCTTTCTTTGGCCATGTTATTTTGAGAAGACATGATTGCTTAGTTAGTATACTTGAAGTATTATTATTTTTATGTCAATATTGAACTTTTATCTTGAATCTTTCAGATCTGAACATTCATGCCACAATAAATAAAAATTACATTGAGAAATATGTTAGAAAGCATTCCACATCAAAAATTCTTTTTTATCATTTACCTACTCGAGGACGAGCAAGAATTAAGCTTGGGGATGCTTGATACGTCTCCAACTTATCTATAATTTTTGATTGCTCCATACTATTATATTATCTGTTTTGGATGTTAATGTGCTTTATTTTACACTTTTATATCATTTTTGGGACTAACCTATTAATCGGAGGCCCAGCCCAAATTGCTGTTTTTTGCCTATTTTAGTGTTTTGCAGAAAAAGCATATCAAACGAAGTCCAAACGGAATGAAACCTTCGGGAACGTGATTTTCTCAACAAACATGATCCAGGAGACTTGGAGTGGGCGTCAAGAAACAATCGAGGCCACGAGCCAGGGGGCGCGCCGACCTCAAGGCGCGCCCTCCACCCTCGTGGGCCCCTCGTTGCTCCACCGACCTACTTCTTCCTCCTATATAAGTCCACGTACCTCGCAAACATCCAGGAGCACCATGAAAAACCTAATTCCACCGCCGCAACCTTCTGTACCCAAGAGATCACATCTTGGGGCCTTTTCCGGAGCTCCGCCGGAGGGGGCATCGATCACGGAGGGACTCTACATCAACTCCATGGCCTCTCCAGTGATGTGTGACTAGTTTACTTCAGACCTTCGGGTCCATAGCTAGTAGCTAGATGGCTTCTTCTCTCTCTTTGGATCTCAATACAAAGTTCTCCTCGATTCTCTTGGAGATCTATTCGATGTAATCTTCTTTTGCGGTGTGTTTGTCGAGATCCGATGAATTGTGGGTTTATGATCCAGATTATCTATGAACAATATTTGATTCTTCTCTGAATTCTTTTATGTATGATTGGTTTATCTTTGAAAGTCTCTTCGAATTATCAGTTTAGTTTGGCCTACTAGATTGATCTTTCTTGCAATGGGAGAAGTGCTTAGCTTTGGGTTCAATCTTGCGGTGCTCGATCCCAGTGATAGTAGGGGAAACGACACGTATTGTATTGTTGCCATCGAGGATAAAAAGATGGGGTTTATATCATATTGCTTGAGTTTATCCCTCTACATCATGTCATCTTGCTTAAGGCGTTACTCTGTTCTTATGAACTTAATACTCTAGACGCATGCTGGATAGCGGTCGATGTGTGGAGTAATAGTAGTAGATGCAGGCAGGAGTCGGTCTACTTGTCATGTACGTGATGCCTATATACATGATCATGCCTAGATATTCTCATAATTATTCGCTTTTCTATCAATTGCTCGACAGTAATTTGTTCACCCACCATAATACTTATGCTATCTTGAGAGAAGCCACTAGTGAAACCTATGGCCCCCGGGTCTATTTTCCATCATACAAGTTTTCAATCTATTTTAGTTTCCAATCTTTACTTTCAATCTATATCATAAAAATACCAAAGATATTTATCTTATTATTATTATGTCTATCAGATCTCACTCTTGCAAGTGGCCATGAAGGGATTGACAACCCCTTTATCGCGTTGGTTGCGAGATTCTTATTTGTTTGTGTAGGTACGAGCTGACTCACGCGTGGCCTCCTACTGGATTGATACCTTGGTTCTAAAAAACTGAGGGAAATACTTACGCTGCTCTACTGCATCACACTTTCCTCTTCAAGGGAAAACCAACGCAATGCTCAAGAGGTAGCAGAGAGTACTTTTTTGAGTGGGAAAATGAGATGCTTGAGATTTTCATTGAATATCATTTGAATAAGTACATTACTAGACCTTGTGCACCTCATGTTGATCCTTTGCATCCTACTCTTGATGAGTCCATTGACATGATCCATAATATTAGAACTGTCAATTTAATTACCAGAGGTTTGCCTAGAAACTTGCTTGCTAGCTTGCCTGCTCTTGATTGTGCCTACACCATATGGAGATTCCTTGAGGAATTTTTCCAATCTATTCCTTGAAAAACTTAGATGAGATTCTTCATAAGTCTATTGCGTTGAGTAAGATGAGTTCCAATGATCCCAAATTTGGTGACTGCTTATTCGAGCTTACAAATCTTACAAGTGCCAAAGGAGATGTTGGAATCATTAGCAATATCATTTCTGAAGTCATTAGAATTCATAGAGATGAACATTGTTATGATCATACTTCTAATGAATCACCCTCTCTAGGAATTGATCCACCACATGACGATGTTGAACATGGATACTATGATGAGGATGATGATAGTGACTATGATCTTGATGATGCAATGAGACACTTTGGTCTTATGGCTAATCTTCGCGGCTACATGGCTGGAGGAAAGGAATGGGTTCTTGATAGTGGGTGTACCGATCATATGAACAGATACAAAGATATGTTTCGTGAGCTTGCTGAAAACGACGGCCCTCGAAAGTATGTCAATTATGGTGATAACTCAAAGGGTAAGGTGGCTAGCCTTGGTAAGGTGGCCATCTCACATGATAGCTCCATACAAAATGTTATGCTCGTTGAATCTCTTTGCTACAATTTACTTTCCATATCTAGACTTGCTGACTTTGGTTTCAATGTTCTATTTACTGAAGTAGATTGCCAAGTGTTTCGTAGAGATAATCATAAAATGGCCTTTACCGGTACACATAGAGGTGATCTTTACATTGTTGATTTCACAAAAAAGGCTCAACCTGGAACTTTCCTAATTGCTAAATCCTTGAAAGGTTGGTTGTGGCATAGAAGGTTAGGTCATGTGGGCATGCGAAATCTTGATAAGCTTATTAAAGGTGATCATATCCTTAGAGTAAAAGATGTTATATTTGACAAGGATAGACTTTGTAGTGCTTGTCAAGAAGGAAAACAAGTTGGAGGAAGACACCCCGTGAAGAACATTATGAACATGAGGAGACCGCTCGAGCTACTTCATATGGATCTTTTTGGTCCCAATGCCTAGTTATAGTTGATAATTTTTCAAGATTTACGTGGGTGTTCTTTCTTGATAATAAATCACAGGTCCAAAAGATATTCAAGAACTTCGCTAGGAAGGCCCAAAATCAATTTGAAGTGAAGATCAAGAAGATTCACAGCGACAATGGAACGGAGTTCAAGAACACAGATGTGGATACCTTTCTTGATGAAGAAGGGATTTCACATGTGTTCTCGGCTATGTACATGCCTCAACAAAATGGAGTTATTGAGAGGAAGAACAAAACTCTTATTGAGATGGCGTGGACGATGCTTTATGAGTACAAGACTCCAAAGCACTTTTGGGCGGAAGCCGTTGAGACAGCTTGTCATCCAACAAATCGCTTGTATCTTCACAAGCTACTCGGCAAGACGACATACGAGCTCCTCACCAGTAACAAACCCCAAGTTGGATACTTTTGAGTATTTGGCTCAAAGTGTTACATTCTTGACAAGCATCGTCGTTCTAAATTTGCACCTAAATCTCAGGAAGGTTTCCTACTTGGTTGTGGCTCAAACTCTCACACTTACCGTGTCTACAACAATTTCACCCGAAAGGTTGAAGAGACGGTAGATGTGAAGTTTGATGAATCTAATGGCTCGCAAGTAGAGCAATTGTCAATTGATGTAGGAGATAAAGACCCTTCAAAAGCAATCCAAGACTTGTCTATTGGAAAGATTCGTCCAACGTAGGTGAAGGAGAGTACCTCATCCATCCAAGTGGAAGCTTCCACCTCACGACAAGGTGAACCAATAGTTGACATGGAAGCATCCAC
The DNA here is from genome assembly GCF_018294505.1 of Triticum aestivum. Taxonomy (NCBI): domain Eukaryota; kingdom Viridiplantae; phylum Streptophyta; class Magnoliopsida; order Poales; family Poaceae; genus Triticum; species Triticum aestivum. The sequence goes on along the minus strand of NC_057806.1, from coordinate 372,220,288 downwards.
TAGTGGGACACATCAAGATGAAGAAAACGAGGCAGTACACCAAGATGAACCTCATCAACCTCCTTCTCCACCACGACAAGAGAACAATGACGCCAATAGTGAAGACGGTCAAGAAGAAGAACGAGATGATGAAGAAGATGCTCCACCCCGACCCAAACAAAAGCTCCCACGAGTTCGAGCAAGAATCTCAAGAGATCATCCTGTCGAACAAATCTTCAATGATATTCAGACCGGGAGAATCACTCGCTCTAAAACTCGTTTAGCTAACTTTTGTGAACATTATTCATTCATCTCTAGCATTGAACCTATGAAGGTTGAAGAAGCATTGGAAGATCCGGATTGGATAAACGCCATGCATGAAGAGCTACACAACTTTGAGAGAAATCAAGTGTGGACATTGGTCGAGAAGCCCGACAACAACCACAGCATCATTGGTACCAAATAGGTGTTTTGCAACAAGCAAGACGAAGATGGTCAAGTCATCCGCAATAAAGCTCGTCTGGTCGCCCAAGGCTACACTCAAGTCGAAGTTATGGACTACGGTGATACATATGCCCCCGTTGCTAGACTTGAGTCCATCCGCATCTTGCTTTCCTATGCTAATCACCATGATATCACTTTATACCAAATGTACATTAAAAGTGCTTTTCTAAATGTTTAAATTGAGGAGGAAGTTTATGTTAAACAACCTCCCGGCTTTGTCAATCCTAAGAAACCCGATAATGTTTACAAACTTCACAAAGCTCTTTATGGTCTTAAACAAGCTCCTAGAGCGTGGTACAAATGCTTGACCAAGTTCCTTATTGATAAAGGCTTTGAGATTGGAAAAATAGATTCTACTCTTTTTACTAAAAGGGTTAACGGTGAATTGTTTGTGTGCCAAATTTATGTTGATGATATCATATTTGGTTCGACTAACCCTCATTTCAGTGAAAAGTTTGGGAAGCTAATGCCGGAGAAGTTTGAGATGTCTATGATGAGTGAACTCAAGTTCTTTCTTGGTTTTCAAATCAAGCAAACTAAGGAAGGCACCTTTGTCTCTCAAACAAAGTACACCAAGGACTTATTCAAGAAGTTCAACATGCAAGAAAGCAAAGGTATGAAAACTCCCATGCCTACTAGTGGACATCTTGATTTGACTAAGGATGGTAAACCGGTTGACCAAAAGGTTTACCGATCTATGATTGGTTCATTGTTATATCTATGTGCCTCCTGTCCCGATATCATGCTAAGTGTGTGCATGTGTGCACGATATCAAGCGCCCCCCAAAGAATGTCATCTTAAGGCTGTGAAAAGGATAGTGAGATACTTAATACATACACCAAATTTCGGCATTTGGTATCCTAAGAGGTCCTCTTTTCATCTTGTTGGCTATTCCGATTCGGACTATGTCGGAGACAAGGTTGATAGAAAGTCCACTTCGGGTACTTGTCAATTTCTTGGTAGATCCCTTGTATCTTGGTCCTCCAAGAAACAAAATTTGGTATCCTTATCCACTGCTGAAGCGGAATACATTGACGCCAGTTCATGTTGTGCTCAATTACTTTGGATGACCCACACTCATATTGAAGTTCGTCATCATTTCATTCGAGATCATGTTGCTAAAGGGGACATTGATCTTAAACATGTCTGTACCGATAAGCAATAGGCGGATATATTCACCAAACCGCTTGATGAGAAAGTCTTTTGCCATTTGAGAGGTGAATTGAACATCATTGATGCTTCAAACTTGGAGTAGGGACTCCATTTGGATACATGCAAGGCATGAATCTATGACTAATCCTTGATATTTCTCTTATGGTGATATTCATATGTCTTGGATATATTTGCACCCTTGCATGTTACCTAACCCTTGTAGGTACTTGGATGAATCTAAATCCATGAGATTGCAACTCACTCACATCTTGAGCTATCTCTACATCACCAAGTCTCTACTCCATGGTGGGAGAAGACAAGGAAGCATGAAACCCATCAACATATCCTTTGAAAAATTATATATATCAAATTTCATTTGGTATCGAGTTTCATGATTGTCATTTTGGATACACAAGTGCTCTTCCTTGCAAAAACTAACCCATGTAGGTAGATGAACTCACTTCTAAGTGGTGCTCACGACTCTTGATGAGCTACATCAACCTCGAGCAACTCACAAAAGTTCAACTACATGATCAAGATCAACACCACCACCCAAGGTATGTCATTCCATCTTAGAGAAGCTCTACCTCAAGTCATAGGTCAAAGCAACTCAACAAGATGTGAATACCTCAAATGCTTAAACGAAAAATGGTAACCCCATTTTGAGCTTAAACGATGAGTATGACTTATGATCAAGTGTTCTCACTTGACTCCTTAGTCAATATACTCTAACATAGGTGACTTTGTCACCGCCCAATTCTAGATGAAGTTCTCTAGTCCTTCTTTGAGTTTTTGCATTTTTATCCCCTTTTCTTTTTCATCTAGATTTTCTTTTCTCTATTCAATTCTGCATTCCCTGCATCCAATTCATTGCAAATCCTTTAGTTAATTCCTTGCAAATCTTTGTGAGATCTTATTTGCCTAGTGAGCGGAGGTGACAAGTGTTCTCTCTGTGTTGAACTCGGTCATGCCGACCTGTTGCTTTCGGTCACACCGAACCAATTCGGTACCACCAAAGACTACAACTCGGTATCATCGATTTCACTGCAGAGAAGACAATTTGCCATATGTTCTCATAGTTTTATTCCAGCTCCACTCAATGATTCTTGTCCTCTACCAGCATCACAATCTATATGCTACTTTGCTCTGTGACTCAATGACCAAACCTATTTTGACTCACACTCAAGAAGAACCCTTCTTGGAAATTGATGTCAAAGGGGGAGAGAGATCACATCAAAGCTTATTCTCTTCAAAAGAAAATAAGGGGAGAGAGAGGTAATCACATCAGAGGCCCCAAATGCTTGGTGTTCAAGAGGAGAGAAGTCACATGTCTTTAAGAGGGGAAAGACATGTCTATGTTATGTTTATGTTTATGATCTATTTCTCTCTGATTTTGTTTCCCTATGTTCTCCCATTATCCAATACAAGATTCAGGGGGAGGAACACTGCTAGGGAAGGAAATCATTGAATTCATTGCATATCTTTACCTTTTGGGGACATGTCTATATCTAATAGAGTACTCGGTACTCACTCTCTACATGTCATCCCAGTCTTGGTACTCTTGTGGTTTCTTTTGGTTGCTCTGGCTTGTAAATGTATCTGTGTTATCTAACCTTCTTTACTGAGGTTCATTCCTTCCTAAGCCAACTCAAGACCACAAGGTAAGCATATGCATCACACTCATGTGCATGAGGACCTCTTGCTGATGTACATATTGTTTGTAAGAAGGACTCATGAGCATGTAGGTACATTTCCTATATTCACATCTTTTGCTCTGATGCATATAACCAAGATACATGTAACACATTGCTTACTCTGTCATGCTTATGCATTCACATGCTCTTATATTCCATATTTACATGATTGCATACATATAGGGGGAGCCTATGCATGTTACATGTCTTTCCAAAGCTTTACTTGCTATTCTCTATATCTTTATCTAAAGCTTTGATGTATGTTGTCATCAATTACCAAATGGGGGAGATTGAAAGCAAAAGTGCTCCCTGGGTGATTTTGGTAATTAATGTCAACATATCTCTTGTTGGACTAATGCTTTCGTCTAGTATGCTTCAGATAAGTTCAACAATGGAGTGACATGGACTAGAGGATGTGGAACCCTTTCGAGATGATAAGGACAAAGGATTGTCTCAAGCTCAAAGCTCAGGACTCTACATTTTTCACTTTAGTGATCCAAGATCACACTAAGTCCATAGGAAAGCTAATACTATTAAGAGGGGATGAGGTGTTGCTTAATGGCTTGCTTGCTCAAAGTGCTTAGTGATATGCTCCACAGCCCTCAACCAGTTTCACACATCCACATATGTCCCAAACCAAAAGTCAAACTCGGCCCCACCGAAATTTTCTATCCGGCGCCACCGAGTTCTCCTGACATAGCCACTGCCAGAAACCCTAATCAATTCAGTCTCACCGATAGGGTACTCGGTCTCATCGAGATGGGCTTGCAAACTCTCTGTTGCCTATTGCATTAATTTTGGTCCCACCAAAATATGAAATCGGTCCCACCGAGTTTTCTTGTCCAACTCTCTGTTTAGCTTATTAGCAAAATCGGTCCCACCGAGTTTGTGTAATCGTTCCAACCGAGATGAAGCTTTACCCTAACCCTAGCACATCGGTCCCACCGAGTTGATCATGTCGGTCCCATTATGAACCAAATCGGTCTGGCCGAGTTTTATGATTTGGTCCCACTGAGTTTGGTGATTTGTGTTTAACTATTAGCTTTTGTGTGGAGGCTATATATACCCCTCCACCCACTCTTCATTTGAGGAGAGAGCCATCATAATATGCCTACACTCCCAACATACATTTTCTGAGAGAGAACCACCTACACTTGTGTTGAGGTCAAGATATTCCATTCCAACCACATAAATCTTGATCTCTAGCCTTTCCCAAGTCGCTTTCCACTCAAATCATCTTTCTACCAAATCCAATCCCATGAGAGAGAGCTGAGTGTTGGGGAGACTATCATTTGAAGCACAAGAGCAAGGAGTTCATCATGAACACACCATCTATTACCTTTTGGAGAGTGGTGTCTCCTAGATTGGTTAGGTGTCACTTGGGAGCCTCCCTCAAGATTGTGGAGTTGAACCAAGGAGTTTGTACGTGCAAGGAGATCGCCTACTTCGTGAAGATCTACCCTAGTGAGGCAAGTCCTTCATGGGTGATGGCCATGGTGGGATAGACAAGGTTGCTTCTTCGTGGACCCTTCGTGGGTGGAGCCCCTCCGTGGACTCGCGCAACCGTTACCCTTCGTGGGTTGAAGTCCCATCAACGTGGATGTACGATAGCACCACCTATCGGAACCACGCCAAAAATCCCCGTGTCTCCAATTGCGTTTGCACACTCCAATCCCATCCCTTTACATTCTTGCAACTTGCATGATTTACTTTCCGCTGCTCATATACTCTTGTCATGCTTGCTTGATATGTATTTTGAATGTTTGAACTTGTGCTAAAACTCCACTTCAACTTAAACAATTCAAAACTGCAACTTTTCTTGCTAAGAGTCTATTCACCCCCCTCTATACACCTCTTCTCGATCCTTTCACAAGTTCATCAAAAAGGGATAATTCAAACGAATCAACGGGATCATAGCAATTAGCATAGCATTCATCCTCCGAGAAGAACGAAGGGAAATTAAACAATGTATGAGTTGAAGAGTTACTCTCATTAGCAGGTGGGCACGGGTAGCTAATCCGTTCTTCCTCTGTTTGTTCCTTTCTCTCCTCATCATATTTTTCATCCAATGAACTCACAGTTTCATCAATTTCTTCTTCCATAGACTCCTGCAAAATATTAGTCTCTTCGTGGACAGTGGAGACATTCTCAATAAATACATCAATATCATAATTGCATTTGTAATTATCATAGCAATATTTAAGGATAGCAAAATTTTCAGGTCTATAAGTTGAATCATCAAAATCTTCAAACTTTTCAAACAAAGATTCAATTTCATAAGCACCGTTAAAAGCAACAAATTCTTCTATTCATTCCACATCATAGTAATCATATATACAATTAGCATAAGAAGCGAAGGTTTCATTATCATTAAATTTGCACGAAAAGGGAAGATGTGGAGACTTCATCCTAGAGCAACAAGTATAATCATATCTCAAGCATAGCTCACGAGCATACCGATGCAACATATGAATTTGATCCCATAATAGTTTTTCTTTTTGAGTCAAGCGATAATCTCTAAAGTATTCACGTTGATCCAACGCTACTCCCATTATCAAGTTGAATGGGGTTTTCTCAGGATTATCAACGTAGTGCATAATATTTTTCACAAAACGAGCATCGAGGGTTTTAGGAGGTTCCCCATCTCCATTAATAGCAAGTACAAGTACTTAGTGATAAAGAAAACAAGCACACACGAGAATATTCACCCCATGCCAGAAAAAGGTCTTGATAACCCACAAGTGTAGGGGATCGTTTGTAGGCTTCTTCGACAAATAAGAGTGTCGAACCCAATGAGGAGCTAAAGGTAGAACAAATATTCCCTCAAGTTCTATCGACCACCGATACAACTCTATGCACACTTGACGTTTGCTTTACCTAAAACAATTATGAAACTATTTTACAAGAATAAAACTACGAGTACTTTGCGAGAATAGACCTACGAATAAATTGCAAGGTAATAAAAGTAGATAGCTTTTGTCAATAAGGAAGTCATTTGTCCCTAGGCAATCGATAACAAGCACCGGTAATTATTATTGTAATTTTATATGAGGGAGAGGCATGAGCTAACATACTTTCTCTACTTGGATCATATGCACTTATGATTCGACCCCTATCAAGCATCCACAACTACTAAAGATCATTAAGGTCATGAAACCCAACCATAGTATTAAGTATCAAGTCCTCTTTATCCCATATGCATCAACCCACTTACTCGGGTTTAAGCTTCTGTCCCTCTCGCAACCCACCATAAGCGAATCATGAACATATTGCAACACCCTACAATGGGGGCCCTCACGTTTTCACGGGACGGAGGGCACTGTAGGACAGCACCATGAATAAAATATACAATCATACCAACCAAGATCACGATTAACGCATAGGATAAAACGGTTCTACTTAAACATCATAGGATAACCATAGATCATTGGGAAATAATATATAGAGTTGAGCACCATGTTTAAGTAACTACTGCAGGATGCTGCTAACGCGACACTACAATCAGAGACCCTTCGACGAAATTGTGTGGGATGCAATAATCGCAAATGGTGGTGTAAAAAACCCATAAAATAGATGCAAAATGTTTGCGATGGAGGATGCATCAAACATGGTTCATATTTTAGTTGCGTGTGCAATGCAGGGCATACGATTCAGTTCAAATTAACTGTTTGCGATGAGGAGGAACAAAAGAAACGGGTAGCCAGACGAAGGTGTGTGCGATATACATCATAAGGTTCACTTGGATGAACTGTTTGTGATTAGGCAACACAAAAGAAACGGTAAGCTAGATCAAGGTGTGTGCGATATACGACATGTGGTTCACTCGGAAGAACTGTTTGCGTTGAGACAAGAGAACAGAAACGGTTCAACTTAAGAAGATGTGTGTGATACGCGGCAAACAGGTCCGTAAACGGAGATGTGTGCGAAGACCGATAACAACATAGACGATTGCTGCTAACAAGCCGTGTGTGTTGTGAGCAAATGATTGCTGGTATACAATTGTGAGTGATTGATGAAAACATCATCGACATGTTCCATTGTTTAGTCCGTGTTCGATGTGATTTTCTTTGTCCGCACAACATCTATGCTCTGTCTACAGAGCATCAACATATACTTAAAAAGACAACATTGCATAACCAAATTAAGCATACAATTACACAAGTGACTACACACATAACATTTCCACACAACAAAGTAAGCAATTTCATGCATACTAAACTAGGAGAAATGTCGATCTAATCATCTAATTATTGTTGCGACGACGCTTGCCATTGCTCTGCTTCCGACTGGATCCCTGGCCGTTTTGGGGAAGGAGGAACTTCCTCATGTCAATGATCCGCCTGTACATGTCGTAGCTCGTGTACGCCTCCTTGGCCGCATACACGACGTGAGTTTTGTCAAGTTTCTCCATCCAGGCCGAGTGCCAGACATGCTTGTCCTTGTTGCACGAATCCTTCATGTCTCTGAGTAGGGGTCGATGATGGCCTCGGCGAGGTGAACCAACGAGTCCTTCTCATGCTCCTTGCTGCCCCAGATCTTGTCTTGGTCCTGGATGTTGACAAGATTCTGGCAGGCGATGTCCGAATTCTCGAGCACCTTTACATCATTGGTGATGTCCACCATAGCGAACATGTAGTGGGGGTTGTTGACAATGAAGGAAATATGCCCTAGAGGCAATAATAAAGTTATTATTTATTTCCTTATATCATGATAAAAGTTTATTATTCATGCTAGAATTGTATTATTCAGAAACATAATACTTGTGTGAATACATAGACAAACTAAACGTCACTAGTGTGCCTCTACTTGACTAGCTCGTTAATCGAAGATGGTTATGTTTCCTAACCATAGACATGTGTTGTCATTTGATTAACGAGATCACATCATTAGGAGAATGATGTGATTGACATGACCCATTCCATTAGCTTAGCACCTGATCGTTTAGTATGTTGCTATTGCTTTCTTCATGACTTATACATGTTCCTATGACTATGAGATTATGCAACTCCCGTTTGTCGGAGGAACACTTTGTGTGCTACCAAACATCACAACGTAACTGGGTGATTATAAAGGAGCTCTACAGGTGTCTCGAAAGGTACATGTTGGGTTGGCGTATTTCGAGATTAGGATTTGTCACTCCGATTGTCGGAGAGGTATCTCTGGGCCCTCTCGGTAATGCACATCACATAAGCCTTGCAAGCATTGCAACTAATGAGTTAGTTGTGAGATGATGTATTACGAAACGAGTAAAGAGACTTGCCGGTAACGAGATTGAATCTCAGGCAAGTAACATACCGATGACAAAGGAACAAAGTATGTTGTTATGCGTCCGATTGAATCTCAGGGCCGCGCGCCCCCTCCCCCTTTGGTCCGAATTGGACTAGGAGAGGGGGGGCGGCGCCCCCCTTTCCTTCTCCCTCTCCCCCTTCCTTTCCCCCTCCTAGTAGGAGTAGGAAAGAGGGGAGTCCTACTCCTACTAGGAGGAGGACTCCTCCTCCTTGGCGCGCCCAAGGGCCGGCCAACCTCCCCCCTTGCTCCTTTATATACGGGGGCAGGGGCACCTCTAGACACACAAGTTGATCCTCGTGATCGTTTTCTTAGCCATGTGCGGTGCCCCCTTCCACCATACTCCTCGATAATATTGTAGCGGTGCTTAGGCGAAGCCCTGCGACGATAGAACATTGTCGGATTCCGGGTTTCGGCAGACCCTTGAGGTTCGAACACTGGGGTGCGCACGAAGATTTTGCCTCCTACCTACCTGCACCCCTCCGCCATGCTAGGATCTAGAACTAAGGAAAGAACAACACAAGAGACACAGGGTTTATACTGGTTCGGGCCACCGTTGTGGTGTAATACCCTACTCCAGTGTGTGGTGTGGTGGATTGCCTCTTGGGCTGACGATGATGAACAATACAAGGAAGAACAGCCTCGCGAGGGTCTGTTCTTGGCTAGGGCGATGAACTGCTCAGAGGAGTTCAGTCACCTTTCTCTCTCTCTCTCTCTTTCTCTGCTTCCTCCAACCGACCGAACCGACCGCCCCCTCCTTGAGTGGCTGGTCCTATTTATAGAGGCCCTGGTCCTCTTCCCAAATATCAAGCAGGAAGGGAGCCAACATTGGCGGGCTAATTTGAAGGGGGACAGCAAGTATCAGCTATCCTGACAAAAGTAGTCTTCGCCTGCGCAAAGCTCTGGTGATGACGCCGTCTTGGGCTCCACAGTGACCTCCGTCTCGTAGTCCTCCTGGTCTTGGTCTCGATGCACCGAAATGGCAACCTTTGCCTGATGCCTCGGTACTCCGCGGCTGCGCTTGCCCCCTTTGCACCAAAGAGGAAAGGAGGATGCTGCGCGGGCTGGCACCTGCCTGGCGCCCTGAGTCGTCATGGCTTGCGTAACGGGCACCTCGTGAGGTACCCCACCTAGATCTCTCCGCCTCCTCGTGAGCTAGCCTGACGAGGCCGTGCTGAGGAAGCTCTGCGTTGTCCGCCCCGCGAGGCTTGGCCCCTCACGAGGTTCTTGGGTTTGTGTTGGTGAAGACGGGCCATGCTGGGCCCCCTTTGAGCCACGCTGTAGGCCGCAGGCAGGCAAGTCTGGGGACCCCCGTTCCCAGAACACCGACAAACATCAAGATCGTCACCACGCTGTCGTGCTGACGGAACTCTTCCCCGACACTTTGCTGGATCGGAGTCCGGGGATCGTCATCGAGCTGAACTTGTGCTAAAACTCGGAGGTGTCGTAGTTTCGGTGCTTGATCGGTCGGGCCGTGAAGATGTACGACTACATCAACCGCGTTCTCATAACGCTTCCGCTGTCGGTCTACGAGGGTACGTAGACAACACTCTCCCCTCTCGTTGCTATGCATCACCATGATCTTGCGTGTGCGTAGGAAATTTCTTGAAATTACTACGTTCCCCAACAGTGGCATCCGAGCCTAGGTTTTATGCGTTGATGTTGTGCATGAGTAGAACACAAGTGAGTTGTGGGCGATATAAGTCATACTGCTTACCAGCATGTCACACTTTGGTTCGGCGGTATTGTTGGATGAAGCGGCCTGGACCGACATTACGCGTACGCTTACGCGAGACTGGTTCTATCGACGTGATTTGCACACAGGTGGCTGGCGGGTGTCAGTTTCTCCAACTTTAGTTGAACCGAGTGTGGCTACGCCCGGTCCTTGCGAAGGTTAAAACAGCACCAACTTGACAAACTATCGTTGTGGTTTTTGATGCGTAGGTAAGATTGGTTCTTGCTTAAGCCCATAGCAGCCACGTAAAACATGCAACAACAAAGTAGAGGACGTCTAACTTGTTTTTGCAGGGCATGTTGTGATGTGATATGGTCAAGACATGATGCTAAATTTTATTGTATGAGATGATCATGTTTTGTAACCGAGTTATCGGCAACTGGCAGGAGCCATATGGTTGTCGCTTTATTGTATGCAATGCAATCGCCCTGTAATGCTTTACTTTATCACTAAGCGGTAGTGATAGTCGTAGAAGCATAAGATTGGCGAGACAACAACGATGCTACGATGGAGATCAAGGTGTCGGGCCGGTGACGATGGTGATCATGACGGTGTTTCGAAGATGGAGATCGCAAGCACAAGATGATGATGGCCATATCCTATCACTTATATTGATTGCACGTGATGTTTATCTTTTATGCATCTTATCTTGCTTTGATTGACGGTAGCATTTTAAGATGATCTCTCGCTAATTATCAAGAAGTGTTCTCCCTGAGTATGCACCGTTGCGAAAGTTCTTCATGCTGAGACCCCACGTGATGATCGGGTGTGATAGGCTCTACATTCAAATACAACGGGTGCAAAATAGTTGCACAGCGGAATACTCAGGTTATACTTGATGAGCCAAGCATATACAGATATGGCCTCGGAACATGGAGACCGATAGGTCGAGCGTGAATCATATAGTAGATATGATCAACATAGTTATGTTCACCAATGAAACTACTCCATGTCACGTGATGATCGGACGTGGTTTAGTTGATTTGGATCACATGATCACTTAGAGGATTAGAGGGATGTCTATCTAAGTGGGAGTTCTTTAGTAATATGATTAATTGAACTTAAATTTATCATGAACTTAGTACCTGATAGTATCTTGCTTGTTTATGTTTGATTGTAGATAGATGGTCCGTGCTGTTGTTCCGTTGAATTTTAATGCGTTCCTTGAGAAAGCAAAGTTGAAAGATGATGGTAGCAATTACACGGACTGGGTCCGTAACTTGAGGATTATCCTCATTGCTGCACAGAAGAATTACGTCCTGGAAGCACCGCTGGGTGCCAGGCCTGCTGCTGGAGCAACACCAGATGTTATGAATGTCTGGCAGAGCAAAGCTGATGACTACTCGATAGTTCAGTGTGCCATGCTTTACGGCTTAGAATCGGGACTTAAACGATGTTTTGAACGTCATGGAGCATATGAGATGTTCCAGGAGTTGAAGTTAATATTTCAAGCAAATGCCCGAATTGAGAGATATGAAGTCTCCAATAAGTTCTATAGCTGCAAGATGGAGGAGAACAGTTCTGTCAGTGAGCATATACTCAAAATGTCTGGGTATAATAATCACTTGATTCAATTGGAAGTTAATCTTCCAGATGATTGCGTCATTGACAGAATTCTCCAATCACTTCCACCTAGCTACAAGAGCTTCATGATGAACTATAATATGCAAGGGATGAATAAGACAATTCCCGAGCTCTTCGCAATGCTGAAAGCTGCAGAGGTAGAAATCAAGAAGGAGCATCAAGTGTTGATGGTCAACAAGACCACTAGTTTCAAGAAAAAGGGCAAAGGGAAGAAGAAGGGGAACTTCAAAAAGAACAACAAGCAAGTTGCTGCTCAGGAGAAGAAACCCAAATCTAGACCTAAGTCTGAAACTGAGTGCTTTTACTGCAAGCAGACTGGTCACTGGAAGCGGAACTGCCCCAAGTATTTTGCAGATAAGAAGGATGGCAAGGTGAACAAAGGTATATATGATATACATGTTATTGATGTGTACCCTACTAATGCTCGCAGTAGCACCTGGGTATTTGATACTGGTTCTGTTGCTAATATTTGCAACTCGAAAAAGGGACTACGGATTAAGCGAAGATTGGCTAAGGACGAGGTGACGATGCGCGTGGGAAATGGTTCCAAAGTTGATGTGATCGCGGTCGGCACGCTACCTTCGGGATTAGTACTAGACCTAAATAATTGTTATTTGGTGCCAGCATCGAGCATGAACATTATATCTGGATCTTGTTTGATGCGAGACGGTTATTCATTTAAATCAGAGAATAATGGTTGTTCTATTTATATGAGTAATATCTTTTATGGTCATGCACCCTTGAAGAGTGGTCTATTCTTATTAAATCTTGATAGTAGTGACACACATATTCATAATGTTGAAGCCAAAAGATGCAGAGTTGATAATGATAGTGCAACTTATTTGTGGCACTACCGTTTAGGTCATATCGATGTAAAGCGCATGAAGAAACTCCATACTGATGGACTTTTGGAACCACTTGATTATGAAACACTCGGTACTTGCGAACCGTGCCTTATGGGCAAGATGACCAAAACACCGTTCTCCGGTACTATGGAGAGAGCAACAGATTTGTTGGAAATCATACATACAGATGTATGTGGTCCGATGAATGTTGAGGCTCGTGGCGGATATTGTTATTTTCTCACCTTCATAGATGACTTAAGCAGATATGGGTATATCTACTTAATGAAACATAAGTCTGAAACATTTGAAAAGTTCAAAGAATTTCAGAGTGAAGTTGAAAATCATCATAACAAGAAAATAAAATTCCTACGATCTGATCGTGGAGGAGAATATTTGAGTTACGAGTTTGGTGTACATTTGAAACAATGCGGAATAGTTTCGCAACTCACGCCACCCGGAACACCATAGCGTAATGGTGTGTCCGAACGTCGTAATCGTACTTTACTAGATATGGTGCGATCTATGATGTCTCTTACTAATTTACCGCTATCATTTTGGGGTTATGCTTTAGAGACGGCCGCATTCACGTTAAATAGGGCACCATCAAAATCCGTTGAGACGACGCCTTATGAACTGTGGTTTGGCAAGAAACCAAAGTTGTCGTTTCTGAAAGTTTGGGGCTGCGATGCTTATGTGTCTTTATAGGATATCCAAAGGAAACTATTGGATACACCTTCTATCACACATCCGAAGGCAAGACTTTTGTTGCTAAATTCAGAAACTTTCTAGAGAAGCAGTTTCTCTCGAAAGAAGTGAGTGGGAGGAAAGTAGAACTTGATGAGGTAACTATACCTGCTCCCTTATTGGAAAGTAGTACATCACAGAAACCGGTTTCTGTGACACCTACACCAATTAGTGAGGAAGCTAATGATGATGATCATGAAACTTCAGAACAAGATAGTACTGAACCTCGTAGATCAACCAGAGTAAGATCCACACCAGAGTGGTACAGTAATCCTATTCTGGAAGTCATGCTACTAGATCATGATGAACCTACAAACTATGGAGAAGCGATGATGAGCCCAGATTCCGCAAAATGGCTTGAAGCCATGAAATCTGAGATGGGATCCATGTATGAGAACAAAGTGTGGACTTTGGTTGACTTGCCCAAAGATCGGCAAGCAATTGAGAATAAATGGATCTTCAAGAAGAAGACTGACACTGACGGTAATGTTACTGTCTACAAAGCTCGACTTGTCGCAAAAGGTTTTCGACAAGTTCAAGGGATTGACTACGATGAGACCTTCTCACCCGTAGCGATGCTTAAGTCTGTCCGAATCATGTTAGCAATTGCCGCATTTTATGGTTATGAAATTTGGCAGATGGATGTCAAAACTGCATTCCTGAATGGATTTCTGGAAGAAGAGTTGTATATGATGCAGCCAGAAGGTTTTGTCGATCCAAAGGGAGCTAACAAAGTGTGCAAGCTCCAGCGGTCCATTTATGGACTGGTGCAAGCCTCTCGGAGTTGGAATAAACGCTTTGATAATGTGATCAAAGCATTTGGTTTTGTACAGACTTTTGGAGAAGCCTGTATTTACAAGAAAGTGAGTGGGAGCTCTATAGCACTTCTGATATTATATGTAGATGACATATTACTAATCGGAAATGATATAGAATTTCTGGATAGCATAAAGGGATACTTGAATAAGAGTTTTTCAATGAAAGACCTCGGTGAAGCTGCTTACATATTGGGCATTAAGATCTATAGAGATAGATCAAGACGCTTAATTGGACTTTCACAAAGCACATACCTTGACAATGTTTTGAAGAAGTTCAAAATGGATCAAGCAAAGAAAGGATTCTTGCCTGTGTTACAAGGTGTGAAATTGAGTAAGACTCAATGTCCGACCACTGCAGAAGATAGAGAGAAAATGAAAGATGTTCCCTCTGCTTCAGCCATAGGCTCTATCATGTATGCAATGCTGTGTACCAGACCTGATGTATGTCTTGCTATAAGTCTAGCAGGGAGGTACCAAAGTAATCCAGGAGTGGATCACTGGACAGCGGTCAAGAACATCCTGAAATACCTGAAAAGGACTAAGGATATGTTTCTCATATATGGAGGTGACAAAGAGCTCATCGTAAATGGTTACGTTGATGCAAACTTTGACACTGATCCGGACGATTCTAAATCGCAAACCGGATACGTGTTTACATTAAACGGTGGAGCTGTCTGTTGGTGCAGTTCTAAACAAAGTGTTGTGGCGGGATCTACATGTGAAGCGGAGTACATAGCTACTTTGGAAGCAGCAAACAAAGGAGTCTGGATGAAGGAGTTCATATCCGATCTAGGTGTCATATCTAGTGCATCGGGTCCAATGAAAATCTTTTGGGACAATACTGGTGCAATTACCTTGGCAAAGGAATCCAAATTTCACAAGAGAACCAAGCACATCAAGAGACGCTTCAATTCCATCCGGGATCTAGTCCAGGTGGGAGACATAGAGATTTGCAAGATACATACGGATCTGAATGTAGCAGACCCGTTGACTAAGTCTCTTCCACGAGCAAAACATGATCAGCACCAAAGCTCCATGGGTGTTAGAATCATTACTGTGTAATCTAGATTATTGACTCTAGTGCAAGTGGGAGACTGAAGGAAATATGCCCTAGAGGCAATAATAAAGTTATTATTTATTTCCTTATATCATGATAAAAGTTTATTATTCATGCTAGAATTGTATTATCCGGAAACATAATACTTGTGTGAATACATAGACAAACTAAACGTCACTAGTGTGCGTCTACTTGACTAGCTCGTTAATCGAAGATGGTTATGTTTCCTAACCATAGACAAGTGTTATCATTTGATTAACAAGATCACATCATTAGGAGAATGATGCGATTGACATGACCCATTCCATTAGCTTAGCACCCGATCGTTTAGTATGTTGCTATTGCTTTCTTCATGACTTATACATGTTCCTATGACTATGAGATTATGCAAATCCCGTTTGCCGAAGGAACACTTTGTGTGCTACCAAACGTCACAACGTAACTGGGTGATTATAAAGGAGCTCTACAGGTGTCTCCAAAGGTACATGTTGGGTTGGCGTATTTCGAGATTAGGATTTGTCACTCCGATTGTCGGAGAGGTATCTCTGGGCCCTCTCGGTAATGCACATCACATAAGCCTTGCAAGCATTGCAATTAATGAGTTAGTTGCGAGATGATGTATTACGAAACGAGTAAAGAGACTTGCCGGTAACGAGATTGAATCTCAGGCAAGTAACATACCGATGACAAAGGAACAAAGTATGTTGTTATGCGTCTGACTGATACAGATCTTCGTAGAATATGTGGGAGCCAATATGAGCATCCAGGTTCCGCTATTGGTTATTGACTGGAGACATGTCTCGGTCATGTCTACATTGTTCTCGAACCCATAGGGTCCGCACGCTTAACGTTACGATGACAGTTTCATTATGAGTTTATATATTTTGATGTACCTAAGTTTGTTCGGAGTCCCGGATGTGATCATGGACATGACGAGGAGTCTCGAAATGGTCAAGACATAAAGATTGATATATTGGACGGCTATATTCGGACACTGGAAGTGTTCCGGGTGATTTCGGAGAAAACCTTAGTACCGGAGGGTTACCGGAACCCCCCTGGGAGAAGTAATGGGCCTTATGGGCCCTAGTGGAGAGAGAGAGGGGCGGCCAGGGTGGGCTGCGCGCCCCCTCCCCCTCTGGTCCGAATTGGACTAGGAGAGGGGGGCGGCGCCCCCCTTTCCTTCTCCCTTTCCCCCTTCCTTTCCTCCTCCTAGTAGGAGTAGGAAAGAGGGGAGTCCTACTCCTACTAGGAGGAGGACTCCTCCTCCTTGGCGCGCCCAAGGGCCGGCCGGCCTCCCCCTTGCTCCTTTATATACGGGGGCAGGGGGGCACCTCTAGACACACAAGTTGATCCTCGTGATCATTTTCTTAGCCGTGTGCGGTGCCCCTTCCACCATACTCCTCGATAATATTGTAGCGGTGCTTAGGCGAAGCCCTGCGACAGTAGAACATCAAGACCGTCACCACGCCATCGTGCTGACGGAACTCTTCCCCGACAGTTTGCTGAATCGGAGCCCGGGGATCGTCATCGAGCTGAACGTGCGCTAAAACTCGGAGGTGCCGTAGTTTCGGTGCTTGATCGGTCAGGCCGTGAAGACGTATGACTACATCAACCGCATTGTCATAACGCTTCCGCTGTCGGTCTATGAGGGTACGTAGACAACACTCTCCCCTCGTTGCTATGCATCACCATGATCTTGCGTGTGCGTAGGAATTTTTTTGAAATTACTACGTTCCCCAACAGACAAACCTAGCGAAATACTCGGAAGGCCTTGTGGCCAGGCAGTAGTGGTAGACGAGGATGTGGTGGCGCACGCACATCAGGGTGACGACGAGCGTGGGTGTACTCAAGGTCGAACCCGACCACCTTGTACCTCTCCTCGGCAAGCAACAACTCCATGATGTGGATGGAGTGCTCCACCCAGACTGGGTCCTTGGTGTACACCACCGAGAGGTCCATGATCCTTCTGTGGGTGTCCACCACGGCACGCATGGTGAACTGCTGCTCCTCATTGACAGCCGCTTGGAGCGCCATTGGAGCCACCCAGGATACCCTCTAAGAATTTCTCGTGGTGGGTGTGCTTCTTGCCATGGTGGGGCGTGATTGAAAGGTTGAAGAGACACAAGGGTTAAATGGCCGCTATAATAAATGGGGGGCGGCCGGCCTGTAATTGTCATGTCTTGTCACGACGTTCATAGCGGAGGATTCCAATGCACGCTCGACAACACCGCACCGCACGCGTGGGCTCGAAGAGGCGCCAAATGTATCGTCGGTGAGCCTGTTCCCATGCTACCGCGCAGTTTACCACGCAAGCTTCCCGCCCAGCTAGTTTGGCCACACGTCGGCTAGAAGGGAGACAAATCATGGGCGTTTATTGGCAAAAAGCTTTGTAAAAACGAAGTGTGTGGAATGACTTCGGTCATAAGTTTACCCGTGGGTGATGAGGTCAAAGTTACACAGAAGGGTGATGATGGACACTCGAGTGCGATAATTAATTCTGCGCTCTACAAGGCACACGGTGGAAGAAACCAACTGTGTGCAATAATGTCGAAGATCGCAGTCGAGTTAGCTATACATATCGTGTGCCGTGAGATTGAAAAGGTAAACAGATTCGAGAATGGTTAATAAAATCTAAGACCATTGCATATTAAGGTCAAAATAATGCTACCAATATACGAGTCTCATACGCTGCCATTTCAACAATTGTACCACAAAAGCTTGAAATAATACAAGGTTCAAATTCCAGAGTTATATGGCTAAAATTCGAAGATTACAAGGTTCAAACTGATATTAGAAATGAAATTCAGCTCATCAGCTGCAAACGCTCACGCTAATCCGTTGAACATGGATATCAGAGAGGTTCAAACTAATATTACCACTTCTAAGTCTGGTATCGAAACCTCACAATTTTTGCAAAGGGGTCATCCGTTGAGAAGTCATGTATGGGGTTGACACGATGGCTTCCGATTACTCTGTCATATGAAGTTCCAAAATGAAATTCAGCATTTTTTGAGCCTATTCCATTCTACCGCAGTCGCCGACGCTGATCAACAAACCATTCATTTTTGTGAAATAAATTTAGGGAAAACCTCATTACCTTCAGCATCCTTGCTCTGAGAACAAAGAACCTGGCGAATATAATCTCTGGTAAGGTCCCTCGGTAGGAATTCAAAGTAATTTCTGAGAGATGCAGATCTAGGCATTCGACGTGATTGTTATATTGTATCACATTATCCACCACTAGGCCTAATCTTATCTGCAAAAGAAGAAAACGTGTTAGTGCCTACATGCAGTTTTGAACATTACTACATGCCTATTGGGTTTGCAGGATTTGTAAAATGCACTAACATGCCATCTTCGATCTGACATGATTAACATGGGCATTTGATTACATTCTAGAAAAAATGTAGCCTTCTTCACAAGAGGTTGGAGTGGATGAAATGTTCCCTGAGAAAACTAGTACAGATGAATCCAAAGGAGAAATGCTTATGATTCTAACCATATGGATCAAGCAACCAGTATGGGGGGGGGGGGACATGTATGTACTGAAATCCTCCAAAAGAATCCTTTAGAAATCATAGTACATTGCCATTGTAAACTTGGAAAAGGTGTCACAAATTGAACTCCCTTATGGTTAACATTTAACAGGAAAGGAACATCACCTTGATATACAGCTTCTCTAGGCACAGAAAGCATCTCGGAAAACTGACAAGTTTCTCCAGGTTGGGGCCGATAGATTTTAGTGCCAAGACCTTCACTGTGCGCAGTTTCTAGGTTAAGCTTGTTGGAATCATTTTATGAATGATAGACGAACAAACATCTTCAAAATTAGAAATAATGTTAATTTGTAGAAGGAGAGGTAGAAGGCAGCTCTTGTACCTGAATGGGTGTGGATCCAATAACAAGTTCGGAGTATTTCTCAGACGAGTAGCCCACCACTGTCAATTTCGGCATAGAAATGACATTGATTCTTGTTGGACCTTCTTGATCAACTACAAGTAATCTCTCAAGTGCAGGTGTGTCCTCAATGACCATACCGTGGTACACATCTTGTGATGTCTTCCAGCCGCACCGGCAACACACATAAATAGTCCGGAGAGTCATGGAGGTGATGTGGAAGGTACTCAACCCATTGATCGCCTGAAGACAAAGGTATTCGAGTGTAGTACAGCCATGGAGCAGGCGCTCTGTGTCATCGTTTGAGAGGCAGATGGCGACGAGCTCGAGGTGCTTCAGTCATGGTAGAATAAGAGTGGGTGCGTCATTAGGGGTATGGCAGTTCCAGAACTTGGGGACGTGCAGCGTGGGCACGAGGCAGAGTGCGGAAGTTGGCAGCGACCGCATATGCCCATCATCGAAAGTGAGCTACTCGAGCTGATCTAGGGCGGGGGATAGGAACCAGTCGTCAAGCTTGGCTCGGTCCTTGCCGTTGGAATGGAACTTGTGCATTCTAAGGCCTCTGGTTGGGCCAAGGTGACTATCGAGGATCTTGGAGAACGCATCCAAGCTTTTGCGATAGCCATGGCAGAGCTCGTGGGTGTCGATGAGGTCGAGAGGGCTGGAGTTCCATAGGAGGCGCCACTGCCGGGAAAGGACGGTTGTCCGCGCCCCATATTTGATTGGGAGGAGGAAGATGATAACTATCAACATATCATCGGGGAGGCTGCTGATGAAGTCTAGGCCTGCTGGAGTCGCTTGCGGTTCTAGCTCGCCCTGCCTCCGCTTATTGGCAACCCCGTTCTCCACCTCCGAAGTCTCATTGTCAGTGGCGCTTTCTGATAGAAATGGGAGTACATGGAATATTTAGTTAAAATAGGGCACTAGAAAAGTGTATTGGTAACTAGAAGTTATTAGGTAGGAATATAGTAAGAAAAGGGAATAACAATTGGTTTCTTAAATACTACACAATTCCAGTGATATTGCTGGGTAAGTCAACATGCAGATAGTTGAAAAGAAAACTTACTTCAAACAAAGTCTGGACGGATGATATCATCGGGAAAGTTAGCATATATCTCATGACCAGGCACTTTTATGTGCAGTGCAATTCTAGTGCCAGCTTTCAGTTCATAAAACTTAGAATTTTTTCCCAAAAGCCAGTGCCAAAATAGGAGTCGCCATGTTCATCAAGTCTTACAGTAGCAACAATTGTAAATCCATGGTTTGTGTGCCGTATGACATCCCTGCAGTCCTTATTTATGTAAAGGGAAAGATTGTGCACTACAGGTTCTGTTGCATAGCAAGGGACGTGCTGCAGAAAATGGTAGGATTGTTAAAGAAAGTATGGTAACATGCAAATATGGGCCCAAATTGAAAGAACTATATAGCAGTCGAAATCGAAGGACAAAAATCTATAATTAAACACATAGGGTAAACATGATGTCATGGAAATATGAGAGTAATCGAAAGAAAAATACATCATTAATTTGCCAAATATATAAAGAAGAGGGGAAAATCCCCTTTGACGTATATGATGCATGTGGCACCTTTTATCCAAATGTAGTAATATTTAGAATATGTCTAGGAAAGTAGGCCATGCCACCGATTTAGGGTGAGATTGAACATACTGCGTGCATCCTCAAGTCATCTGGTACGGTGAGATGGAATGTCTGGTGGAGGCCGCAAGGTCCTGATGTGTCTGCGCACTATACACTCTATGAAGGGAAGAAAACCCTCAAATCAGCTCGAATAAAAATGAATTCACGGCGATTTTGGTCGGGTGCTTAAAGGAGGCAGATGAACTGGGATAAGAGATGAGATAATATCTCATTAAATTAGTTAACTTGTTGTCCATGAGAAAGAATCCTCAGTACGGCAGATTCCCCAACCGAGCAGAGCTGGGTCGACCGCAAGCAACATCGAGAAAAGTTGATGGCGATAGGCGGCGGCAAGTGGAAGTGGCGAAATGCGGTGGACTTTGCCGGCAGCCTCGCGGCGGCGGTAGGCGGTGCCATGCATAGACGCGGAGGAGCTTGTGCAGGTGTGAATGGGGACCGGAGGGGCTGGCGGGCGGGGTGAGGGTTTTTGTGACGTGGGGATGTGAGGGTTTTCTGTTTTCTTTTTTGAATTGCATGGTGAGGGCTTTCTGTCCCACAAAGAATTTTGGAGGCGACGATTTGCTAGAGCCAACCGTGTGTGATTGACGCAACATGCAAAATGAAAGTCATTGCACATAGTTCGGATTTTGGGAACCATGCGTAATTGACGTACTACCTCCGTCCTGGTTTATTGGTCCCCTTTGTATTTTTTACCAAATTTTAACCAAATATTTAACTAAGAAATGTTTATGCATGTCACCAAAAATTATATCATTGAACACTATGCTCAAATACCCATCCAACGATATAATTTTTGCTGACTTGCACTAACATTTTGTCAGTTAAACCTTTGGTCAAAATTTAACACAAATTACAAAGGGGACTAATAAACCAAGACGGAGGTTGATTCCATCAACCAAACTGATTGCATCCATATCCCACGGTTAGACATAAGTAAACATAGATTAAACATACTCAGACATAGATAATAAGCGTACACGTACACAAGCATAGTTCAACCATAAGTACATAGTTCAACCGTCATTAAGCATACTCAAGCATACATAGTTCGATCCCACATCTCATCTCACATGCTGGCACGATCCTGAAGCTTCTCCAGGTACTCGGCGTACAAGCCGTGCGCCACCCTGCGAGAATACTTTTGCTTGAAGGAGCCAACGGCCTGTCCTCTTCCATGCGCCAGAACACTTAGATACGCGTCATGAAGCCTGTGGTTGCAAATGGGCATCGATAGCCGCCGTTCCAGGTCCCAATACGACTGCTATGCTTTCCCGCATAAAGCTCCCTCAGGATTTTCCCCTTCTACCTCCTCTGGCCATCTTCATCCTTGCTGTCCACATCGTCAGACAACACCTATACAAATAGTAAAACAAATTTGGCATCAAATCAATGTTTACACACTACTGCAGGTTGCTGCTAACGCGACACTACGATGAGAGACCCTTGGAAGAAACTGCATGCAATGCCATAATCGCAAACGACGGTGTAAAAAACCCGTCAAAAAGGTGCAAAACGTTTGCGATGGAGGATGCATCAAACACGGTTCAGATTTTAGTTGCGTGTGGGATACAGGGCATACAGTTCAGCTCAATTAACTATTTGCGATGAGGAGGAACAAAATAAACGGGCAGCTAGATGAAGGTGTGTGCGATATACATCATACGGTTCACTCGGATGAACTGTTTGTGATTAGGCAACACAAAAGAAACGGGCAGCCAGATGAAGGTGTGTGCGATCTACGGCATGCGGTTCACTCGGATGAACTGTTTGTGTTAAGACAAGAGAATAGAAATGGCTCAATATAAAAAGATGTGTGTGATACGCGGCAAACAGGTCTATAATCAGAAATTTGTGCTAATACCGATAATAATAGAAACGGTTCCCTAGTGTGGTCCGTGTTCATCTGATCATCATCTCCTTCTTGTGCTAGCTCGATGTTCCTTCTATGCAAATTTCCATTAATTGATGGCATTTTATGAACATGCTACCGTTTCTCGCCATTTCCTCACCTGTTTCCCGCCACCCAGCGATATTGCGCATAGGTGATACATCTCCAACGTATCTATAATTTGTGATTGTTCCATGCTATTATATTATCTGTTTTGGATGTTCTTGGGCTTTATTATGCACTTTTATATTTTTTTGGGACTAACCTATTAACCCAGAGCCCAGTGCTAGTTTATGTTTTTTTTCTTGTTTTTAAGTATCATAGAAAAGGAAAACGAAACGGAGTCCAATTGACCTGAAACTTCACGGAGATCATTTTTGGACCAGAAGAAGCCCACGGAGTACCGGAGCTGGGCCAGAAGAGTCCCGAGGCCACCACGAGGGTGGGGGGCCCGCCCTACCCCCCTGGGCGCGCCCCTACCTCGTGGGCCCCTCGTGGATCTCCTGACCGACTTCTTTCGCCTATATATATCAACATACCCTAGAACACATGGGACAGCAAAATAGATCGGGAGTTCCGCCGCCAGAAGCCTCTGTAGCCACCGAAAACCAATCTAGACCCGTTTCGGCACCCTACCGGAGGGGGTAATACCTCTCCGGTGGCCATCTTCATCATCCCGACATTCTCCATGACGAGGAGGGAGTAGTTCTCCCTTGGGGCCGAGGGTATGTACCAGTAGCTATGTGTTTGATCCCTCTCTCTCTCTCTCTCTCGTGTTCTTGAGGTGGTACAATCTTGATGTATCGCGAGCTTTGCTATTATAGTTGGATGTGATGATGTTTCTCCCCCTCTACTCTCTTGTAATGGATTGAGTTTTCCCTTTGAAGTTATCTTATTGGATTGAGTCTTTAAGGATTTGAGAACACTTGATGTATGTCTTGCATGTGCTTATCTGTGGTGACAATGGGATATCATGTGATCCACTTGATGTATGTTTTGGTGATCAACTTGCGAGTTCCATAACCTCGTGAACTTATGCATAGGGGTTGGCACACATTTTCGTCTTGACTCTCCAGTAGAAACTTTGGGGCACCCTTTGAAGTTCTTTGTGTTGGTTGAATAGATGAATCTGAGATTGTGTGATGCATATCATATAATCATACCCACGGATACTTGAGGCGACAATGGAGTATCTAGGTGAAATTATGGTTTTGGTTGATATGTGTCTTAAGGTGTTATTCTAGTACGAACTCTTGAATAGATTGATTCGAAAGAATAACTTTGAGGTGGTTTCGTACCCTATAATAATCTCTTCGTTTGTTCTCCGCTATTAGTGACTTTTGAGTGACTCTTTGTTGCATGTTGAGGGATAGTTATATGATCCAATTATGTTATTATTGTTGAGAGAACTTGCACTAGTGAAAGTATGAACCCTAGGCCTTGTTTCTTAGCATTGCAATACTGTTTACGCTCACTTTTATCATTAGTTACCTTGCTGTTTTTATATTTTCAGATTACAAAAACCATTATCTACCATCCATATTGCACTTGTATCACCATCTCTTCGCCGAACTATTGCACCTATACAATTTACCATTGTATTGGGTGTGTTGGGGACACAAGAGATTCTTTGTTATTTGGTTGCAGGGTTGCTTGAGAGAGACCATCTTCATCCTACGCCTCCCACAGATTGATAAACCTTAGGTCATCCACTTGAGGGATATTTGCTACTGTCCTACAAACCTCTGCACTTGGAGGCCCAACAACGTCTACAGGAAGAAGGTTGTGTAGTAGACATCAAGCTCTTTTCTAGCGCCGTTGCCAGGGAGGTTAGCGATTGAAGGTATATCTTTAGATCTTGCAATCGAATCTTTTTGTTTCTAGTTTTATCACTAGTTTAGTTTATAAAAGAAAACTACAAAAAATGGAATTGAGTTTATCTAATACTCTTCATCTTTTTAATACCTTTCGTGAGAATGATGGAAATGAAAATTGTGCTCAAGTGCTAGGAGAAGAAGTCTATAAAATGTTTGGCACTAAATCTTTGAATGATGAGCATGATTGCAATGTTATTAGTATGAACTATTTGAATATCCATAGTACTAATGATGATTGCACTAGTCATGATGAAAATATCTCTTATAAGTACGTCGATTTTTGTGGAGTGCATAGAGTTTACAATTACATACCAAATAGGGAAGATAGATTTTGCAAGAGGCATAAGTATTTGGAAACTAAATGGTTGCAAGAAAGGCTAGATGTTTGTGCTAAAAATTTAAACTTTCTTGGCCCTACTTCTGAACTTTTCAATGAACGTGATCATTTCATTACCCAATGCAAATTGTTTCATGATCGTATCATGTCCAAAAATTGTGATGACTTGATTTCCCTTGCACGTCATAATGAACTTAGTTTGCCCTTTATAGACTTCTTAATTTTGATCTAGAGGAAATTTATATGTATTGCGCGGTGAATTGCATTGAAAATCCTTATATTGCCAATTACATAAAGAAAAGAAAACAAATAGAGGATGAAGAGAATACTAAAGAAAGGGAAGATACTTCCCAATATCCTCCTATTATTTCTTATGATGAATCAGGTAACGAGGAGGAGCCTCCTATTCAACCAATCTCATTAATAAGGAGCTCCAAAAAGAGGATTAAACCCACACGTGATGTGAAGAAGAAAAAGAAAAAGAAAAGACGGAGAAGAAAAGGTAAAAAGGTATCTCTCCCAAATGATGTTGCTCCTATTACTCCTTGTGATGATGATAATTGCTATACTATCGGTGCTATCCATACTATTAATGATGAGAGTGATTATGCTTATGATATGAAAAGGCCCAAGCTTGGGGATGCTATGTTTGATGAAGATGACGTTCTTGAGAATGTATTTGCTGCAATCAATGTTAGTCCCAAGCTTGGGGAAGCTATGTTTAATGAAGATGATACTTGTAGTCTCCCAAGTTTTGGTATGCAAATTTATTATGATGATAGCATGCCTCCTACTTGTGATGATTATATTGATGAAAGTGGGTTTGGAAGAGTGTTAACTTTAGGAAGTAATGATCCCACTACTTTGGAGGATGTTGAACCTTATTATGATAATTATGAAAGTGGATTTGGAGGGGTCATGACTTTATTTAGTGATGATTCCACTATCTTGGAAGAGGTTTCAATTGATTATGATGAGAACAAAGTTGCTACTTATGATGATTACTGTGATGATACTTATGCTATAAAAATTAGAGATGATTATATTTATAAAACTTGTCATGATTATGATTACCCTTTTTCTGAACATTACTCCTTTAATGTGGACACAATTTATAGTATTCGAGTCTCTTATGATACTCCCACTATTCCGATTGAGAAGAATTTTGCTTACGTAGAGAGTAGTAAATTTTCTATGCTTGTAGATCATGAAAAGACTGCTTTAGGTACTGGTTATATTGCTGAATTCATTCATGATGATACTGAAAATTATTATGAGGGAGGAACATATGCTTGTAGGAATTGAAATAATACCAAGTTTCCTCTCTATGTGCTTAAAGTCCTGATGTTATGCTTGTTTTGCCTACCTATGCTAGTTGATTGTTGTTCCCATAAGTTGTCTAATCACAAAATCCCTATGCATAGGAACAGGGTTAGACTTAAATGTGCTAGCCATATTCTTCATGATGCTCCCTTTATGTTACAATTCTTATCTTTTATGTGAGCATCATTGAAATCATCATGCCTAGCTAGGGGCGTTAAACGATAGTGCTTGTTGGGAGGCAACCCAATTTTTATTTTTGTTCCTGTTTAGTAATAAATTAATCATCTATCCTCTGTTATGATTGTGTTTTTTATGTTTTAATTATTGTTTGTGCCAAGTAGAGCCTTTAGGTTCTTCTTGCGTGATTGTTATTTGATCTTGCTGTAAAAAACAGAAAGTATGCGCTCACGAGAATAATTTTCATTTTTTACAA
Source organism: Triticum aestivum (assembly GCF_018294505.1). Classification (NCBI taxonomy): domain Eukaryota; kingdom Viridiplantae; phylum Streptophyta; class Magnoliopsida; order Poales; family Poaceae; genus Triticum; species Triticum aestivum. Next base: position 372,193,477 of record NC_057806.1, on the reverse strand, counting down.
GAGAGCGATAAAATACCAATTCCACTTGCAGTAGATTAATAAACAAATTTGCTAGGACTTCCTAATTTATCAGGATTTTTGGAGTTACAGAAGTATTTGAAAGCTACATATTACTACACACAGTTCTATTTTTGACAGATTCTGTTTTCTATGTGTTGTTTGCTTATTTTGATGAATTTATGAGTAGTATCGGAGGGTATGAATCATAGAGAAGTTGGAATACATTAGATATTACACCAATATGAATTTATAATGAGTTCACAACAGTACTTAAGTGGTGATTTATTTTCTTATACTAATGGAACTTACAAGTTTTCTGTTAAGTTTTGTGTTGTGAAGTTTTCAAGTTTTGGGTAAAGATTCGATGGACTATGGAATAAGGAGTGGCAAGAGACTAAGCTTGGGGATGCCTAAGGCACCCCAAGTCAATATTCAAGGACAACCAAGAGCCTAAGCTTGGGGATGCCCCGGAAGGCATCCCCTCTTTTGTCCTCGTTCATCGGTAACTTTACTTGGAGCTATATTTTTATTCGCCACATGATATGTGTTTTTCTTGGAGGGTCATTTTATTTTATTTTGTTTTGCTTGATGTTTGAATAAAATATCAAGATCTGAAATTCTTAAATGTTAGAGAGTCTTCATATAGTTGCATAATTATTCGACTACTCATTGATCTTTACTTATATCTTTTGGAGTAGTTTGTCATTTGCTCTAGTGCTTCACTTATATCTTTTTAGAGCATGGTGGTGGTTTTTATTTTATAGAAATAGATGAACTCTCATGTGTCACTTATATTATTTTGAGAGTCCTAAACGACATGGTAATTTTATTTGGTTATGAATTTGGTCCTAATATGATGGGCATCCAAGAGGGATATAATAAAAACTTTCATATAAAGTGCATTGAATACTATGAGAAGTTTGATACTTGATGATTGTTCTGAGATATGAGGATGGTAATATTAGAGGCATGCTAGTGAGTAGTTGTGAATTTGAGAAATACTTGTGTTAAAGTTTGTGATTCCCGTAGCATGCATGTATGGTGAACCGTTATGTGATAAAGTCGGAGCATGATTTATTTATTGATTTTCTTCCTTATGAGTGGCGGTCCAGGACGAGTGATGGTCTTTTGCTACCAATCTATCCCCCTAGGAGCATGCGCGTAGTACTTTGTTTCAATAACTAATATATTTTTGCAATAAGTATGTGAGTTCTTTATGACTAATGTCGAGTCCATGGATTATACTCACTCTCACCCTTCCACCATTGCTAGCCTCTCTAGTACCACACAACTTTCGCCGGTAGCATACACCCACCATATACCTTCCTCAAAACAGCCACCATACCTACCTATCATGGCATTTCTATAGCCATTCCGAGATATATTGCCATGCAACTTTCCACCGTTCAGTTTATTATGACACGCTCCATCATTGTCATATTGCTTTGAATGATCATGTAGTTGACATCGTATATGTGGCAAAGCCACCGTTCATAATTCTTTCATACATGTCACTCATGAGTCATTGCACATCCCGGTACACCACCAGAGGAATTCATGTAGAGTCATATTTTGTTCTAAGTATCGAGTTGTAATTCTTGAGTTGGAAGTAAATAAAGTGTGATGATCATCATTATTAGAGCATTGTCCCAAGTGAGGAAAGGATGATGGAGACTATGATTCCCCCACAAGTCGGGAAGAGACTCCGGACGAAAAAAAGGAAAGGACATAAAAAGAGAAGGCCCAAAAAACAAAAAATGAGAGAAAAAGAGAGAAGGGGCAATGCTACTATCCTTTTACCATAGTTGTGCTTCAAAGAAGCACCATGATCTTCATGTTAGAGAGTCTCCTATGTTGTCACTTTCATATACTAGTGGGAATCTTTAATTATAGAACTTGGCTTGTATATTCCAATGATGGGCTTCCTCAAAATGCCCTAGGTCTTCGTGAGCAAGCAAGTTGGATGCACACCCACTAGTTTATTTTGTTGATCTTTCATACACTTATAACTCTAGTGCATCCGTTGCATGGCAATCCCTACTCACTCACATTGATATCTATTGATGGGTATCTCCATAGCCCGTTGATACGCCTAGTTGATGTGAGACTATCTTCTCCCTTTTTTTCTGCTCCACAACCACCATTCTATTCCACCATAGTGTTATATCCATGGCTCACGCTCATATATTGAGTGAGGATTGAAAAAGTTTGAGAACATCAAAAGTATGAAACAATTGCTTGGCCTATCATCGGGGTTGTGCATGATTTAAATACTTTGTGTGGTGAGGATGGAGCATAGCCAGACTATATGATTTTGTAGGGATAACTTGATTTGGCCGTGTTATTTTGAGGAGACATGATTGCTTTAATAGTACGCTTGAAGTATTATTGTTTTTATGTCAATATTAAACTTTTGTCTTGAATCTTATGGATCTGAATATTCTTGCCACAATAAAGAGAACTACAAGGATAAATATGTTTGGTAGCATTCCACATCAAAAATTCTGTTTTTATCATTTACCTACTCGAGGACGAGTAGGAATTATGCTTGGGGATGTTAATACGTCTCCAACGTATCTATAATTTTGATTGTTCCATGCTATTATATTATCTGTTTTGGATGTTTATGGGCTTTATTATGCACTTTTATATTATTTTTGGGACTAACCTATTAACCCAGATCCCAGTGCCAGTTTCTGTTTTTGTTGTTGTTTTTAAGTATCACAGAAAAGGAAAACCAAACGGAGTCCAATTGACCTGAAACTTCACGGAGATCATTTTTGGACCAGAAGAAGCCCACGAAGTACCGGAGCTGGGCCAGAAGAGTCTCGAGGCCACCACGAGGGTGAGGGCGCACCCCCTACCTCGTGGGCCCCTCGTGGCTCCCCTGACCGACTTCTTTCGCCTATATATATCAACATAACCTAGAAACATCGGATAGCAGAATAGATCGGGAGTTTCGCCGCCAGAAGCCTCTGTAGCCACCGAAAACCAATCTAGACCCGTTCCGGCACCCTGCCGGAGGGGGGAATCCCTCTTCGGTTGCCATCTTCATCATCCCGGCATTCTCCATGACGAGGAGGGAGTAGTTCTCCCTCGGGGCTGAGGGTATGTACTAGTAGCTATGTGTTTGATCTCTCTCTCTCTCTCTCTCTCTCTCTCTCGTGTTCTTGAGGTGGTATGATCTTGATGTATCGCGAGCTTTGCTATTATAGTTGGATGTTATGATGTTTCTCCCCGTCTACTCTCTTGTTATGGATTGAGTTTTCCCTTTGAAGTTATCTTATTGGATTAAGTCTTTAAGGATTTGAGAACACTTGACGTATGTCTTGCATGTGCTTGTGTGTGGTGACAATGGGATATCATGTGATCCACTTGATGTATGTTTTGGTGATCAACTTGCGAGTTCCGTGACCTCGTGAACTTATGCATAGGGGTTGGCACACGTTTTCGTCTTGACTCTCCGGTAGAAACTTTGGGGCACTCTTTGAAGTTCTTTGTGTTGGTTGAATAGATGAATCTAAGATTGTGTGATGCATATCGTATAATCATACCCACGAATACTTGAGGTGACATTGGAGTATATAGGTGACATTAGGGTTTTGTTGCTATGTGTCTTAAGGTGTTATTCTAGTACAAACTCTTGAATAGATCGATCCGAAAGAATAACTTTGAGGTGGTTTCGTAGCCTACAATAATCTCTTCGTTTATTCTCCGCTATTAGTGACTTTGGAGTGATTCTTTGTTGCATGTTGAGGGATAGTTATATGATCCAATTATGTTATTATTGTTGAGAGAACTTGCACTAGTGAAAGTATGAACCCTAGGCCTTGTTTCTTAGCATTGCAATACCGTTTACGCTCACTTTTATCATTAGTTACCTTGCTGTTTTTATATTTTCATATTACAAAAAACTTTATCTACCATCCATATTGCACTTGTATCACCATCTCTTCGCCGAACTAGTGCACCTATACAATTTACCATTATATTGGGTGTGTTGGGGACACAAGAGACTCGTTGTTATTTGGTTGCAGGGTTGCTTGAGAGAGACCATCTTCATCCTACGCCTCCCACGGATTGATAAACCTTAGGTCATCCACTTGAGGGAAATTTGCTACTGTCCTACAAACCTCTGCACTTGGAGGCCCAACAACGTCTACAAGAAGAAGGTTGTGTAGTAGACATCAATAGGCGGCGCGCGACACACGGAGGCGACAAGTGCAGCTTGTACCACATCCACCTTTTCCAAGCATGCCAACCCACCAAAGCGCCGCCTCTGCCATCAACCTCGTCAATGAGGAAAACGAGCAGGCATCATGACCCGTCGAGGCTGAGGTGCTCCCTGGCGACATGATGGACGACGCCGTGATGCGCGTCATCCCCAGAGTTGTGCAGACCTTTGGCGCACGGTGCTTGAGCGCCACGGATCAAGATATGCATGTCAGCACCGACAAGCTGCAGCTCGCTGCACAACATGATCGATGGCGCGCTGCAGAGCAAGCTAGGCGCGTCCATGCCGATAGGCTGCGGCTCGCCGCACGGCGAGACCGTTGGAGCGCCACAAAGCAAGAGGCGTGGCGCGCCACACATCAAGAGCGGATCCATCAGTGCTTGCCTGCTGTCGACACGATGTTGTCTCTGGGTACACGTCCGGTCAGTAGCCCCATTCCTCGCCAGGAGTGGGCAGAGGCCCTCAATGCCATACTTGCACCAGAGGCCGGCCACGCCGTACTTGCACCGGATGCCCACCACGCCGTTCGCATGGGTGCCGCCGTTCGCCTTATCCGCGGCCCACTGGATGCCAACGCGCTGGTCCGTTGGCTCGACCACCTCCTTGGCCCAGGTGTCCACCTAGGGGCAGTAGAGGAACATGGCCATCACATCTCGAGTTGGTGATCTCCGATGAAATAGCAAACTTGGAGCTCAAGATCGCACTCTAGATGTACCGCGAGTGTGTCGACTGCTTGGATGAATGCATGCACGAGTTCAGGCAGAGCCAAAAGCTATCGTAGGAAAGGGCTGCTGGTCATGGTCTCATGGACGCGTTTTATTTTGAAAATTCGTTTCGATGTGGATAGCTATGTATTCATAGCAATCATAGTATTGCTCTGTTTATTGCTCTGTTTCAATGTGTGTACTCTGTTTTCCATTCTTATATGTTATGTTTCAATTTGTGTATGTACGCTTTCCATTCTGTATATGTGGATGATAACAGCTAGATTCAAATTAGTTTACAAAAACAGATAGAGAATGGAATTCATAATATATATATTAATCGTTCATTAGTTCATCACAGAATACATATATAATATCATCACATATACGTGATGATACTTAACTACTAGGTACAATGCATAAAATTGAAAACGAACAATACTGAAACTAATAATCCCTCCTAGGGCCAGTATTCTGGCAGCCCCTCGCCAGCAGCTCCCTGGTGTGCGGCGTCTTCCCAGTGCAAAGGCGGTACTCCGCCTCCTCCGCCTCACAGCGCTTGACGTACCGATCTGCCTCTTGCTGGCTGACGCGCGCGGCCGATCTTGCCATTTCATTGGGCGCCCACCAGAGCTCCTCGTCGATGGCACGCTGCAGCCTATCGGCCCACCTCCACGCAGCGACGAGGCGCCCAACGCCTATGACCTTCCTCGCGAAGTACCCGTCTTCGTACACCTCCTCGGCATGATGACGCGCACGCCCCCAAAGCTCCGCCGCCTCATTTTTCAGGCGGCATCACGAGCTTCACATGCCTCCTGGTACCTGGCTTCCTCCTCTGCCATCTCCTTCTTGAACACCACTTGCCTGGCTTTCTCAGCCGGCGGCAGCGACTTCCACAAACAAAGGTTGTACTGGCCCCAAAACCAATCCAAAGTTGGGGGGTCCGGTGCAACCTCGTCAGGAGGCGCGTAGGGGTCCTCGTGGCTGCTAATCGAGTGAGCGTCATCGGGGGGTGGCGACTACTCGTCGGTGCATCGGCAGACCGGCGGCGCCATGACAGAGATTTGAGAGAGAGAGGGCGAGCAAGGGGAGGATGTAGATGAGAATGCAGGCGGGACGACATGAGCAAGGTAGTATTTATTGGCTGCCGGAATCTAGATCGACAGGGATAGTACACACGCCGGTTGCCGGAATTTCCAAGTACCGTAGTTTGAATTACACACCATTCCCGCAGTAAAATCCATGTGTGAACATAATAGCCAAAATCTGTGTGTGAACATAATAGCTGACGGTTTCCAATGCAGAACCGTGTTTGATTAATGATCCCTGCCACTCACCTACCAAATCTCGAGCCACGAGATAGAGTGCCAATCGTGTGGGGCCGGTTGTCTTGCCAGATCTTTACATTTTCTTTTTTGAACACCAGATATTTACATCGTCTGATGATTTTTTAACTCGCACACAAGTACACAAAAATATGATTTTCCAACCGTTATGGTTAGGCGTTCCATGTAGATGTAGTTCAAATTTGAATTACGGCCATTAAATGGTTAGAAAATCACTTAAATGTCTTTAAAAGGTCAAATGACCCCTGAAATTTTCCAAATTTTCACATGACAGTTGTATTAGTGCACATTAAACATAGAAAAAAGTTGTAGGCCGTAAGAGGAAGCTATCTCCCGTTCGTCATCAAACATGCATTGTTCCATCTCGGAACCATGAACCTTCTAGTGAGTTGCTATGGTTTGTGAGGGGTGTGTGTCCAAATTTCCGTCAAACAGGCCAATTTTTTACCACATCATCTTGGTGGCATGACATTAATCAAGCAAGGTTTCATGTTTTTCTGATCATTTTTAATTTTTTTGGAATTAAAATGCCTTGGCACTCCATGCATGTGTGCCAAAGCCTTGAGGCCAATATGTTTGAAAATTCCTTCTAATTTACTGCACATGAAATTAACTCGCACACAAGTACACAAAAATACGATTTGTCAAACCGTTATGGTTAGGCGTTGCATGTAGATATAGTTCCAATTTGAACTACGGTCATTAAATGGCTAGAAAATCACTTAAATGTTTTTAAAAGGTTAAATGACCCCTGAAATTTTCAAAAAATTCAAATAAAAGTTGTATTAGTGCATGTTAGACGTAGAAAAAAATTGAAGGCTGCAAGAGGAAGCTATCTCCCATTCGTCATCAAACATGCATTGTTCCCTCTTGGAACCACGAACCTTCTAGTGAGTTGCTCCGGTTTTTGAGGGGTGTGTGTCCAAACTTTCGTCAAACAAGCCAATTTTTTACCACATCATCTTGGTGGCAAGACATTAAATCAACCAAGGTTTCATGTTTTTCTGATAATTTTTTATTTTTTTGGAATTAAAATGCCATGTCACTCCATGCATGTGTCCATGTCGTGAGACCAATATGTTTGAAAATTCCTTCTAATTTACTACACATGGAATTAACTTGCACCCTAGTACACAAAAATATGATTTTTCAAATTGTTTTGGTTAGGTGTTGCTTGTAGATGTAGTTCAAATTTGAATTATGGTCATTAAGTGGCTACAAAATCACTTAAATGTCTTTATAAGGTCAAATGACCCCCAGAATTTTCAAAAATTTCACTTGACAGTTGTATTAGTGCACATTAGATGTAGAAAAAAAATTGAAGGCCGTAAGAGGAAGCTATCTCCCATTCGTCATCAAACATACATTGTTCCCTCTCGGAACCACGAACCTTCTAGTGATTGCTCCGGTTTGTGAAGGGTGTGTGTCCAAACTTTCGTCAAACAGGCCATTTTTTACCACATCATCTTGGTGGCATGACATTAAATCAACCAAGGTTTCATGTTTTTCTGATTTTTTTATTTTTTTGGAATTAAAATTCCATGTCACTCCATGCATGTGTCCATGTCGTGAGACCAATACGTTTGAAAATTCCTTCTAATTTACTACACATGGAATTAACTTGCACACAAGTACACAAAACTATTATTTTTCAAACCGTTTTGGTTAGGTCTTGCTTGTAGATGTAGTTCAAATTTGCATTACAGTCATTTAATGGCTACAAAATCACATAAATGTCTTTAAAAGGTCAAATGACCCCAAGAATTTTCAAAAATTTCACTTGACAGTTGTATTAGTGTACGTTGGACGTAGAAAATAATTGAAGGCAGTAAGAGGAAGCTATCTCCCGTTCGTCATCAAACATGCATTGTTCCCTCTCAGTGCCACGAACCTTCTAGTGAGTTGCCCCAGTTTGTGAGGGGTGTGTGTCCAAACTTTCGTCAAACAGGCCATTTTTTTACCACATCGTCTTGGTGGCATGACATTAAATCAACCAAGGTTTCATGTTTTTCTGATCATTTTTTTATTTTTTTGGAATTAAAATGCAATATCACTCCATGCATACGTATGCATGTGTCCATGTCGTGAGACCAATATGTTTGAAAATTCCTTCTAATTTACTGCACATGGAATTAACTTCACACAAGTACACATATATGATTTTTCAAACCGTTTTGGTTAGGTGTTGCATGTAGATGCAGTTCAAATTTGAATTACGGTAATTAAATGGCTAGAAAATCACTTAAATGTCTTTAAAAGGTCAAATGACCCCTATAATTTTCAAAAATTTCACATTACAGTTGTAGTAGTGCACGTTAGACGTAGAAAAAAAATTGAAGGCCGTAAGAGCAAGCTATCTCCCATTCGTCATCAAACATGCATTGTTCCCTCTCGGAACCACGAGCCTTCTAGTGAGTTGCTCCGGTTTGTGAGGGGTGTGTGTCCAAACTTTCGTCAAACATGCCAATTTCTTTACCGCATCATCTTGGTGGCATGACATTAAACAACCAAGGTTTCATGTTTTTCTGATCATTTTTTCTTTTTTGGAATTAAAATGCCATGTCACTCCATGCATAAGTATGCATGTGTCCATGTCATCAGACCAATATGTTCGAAAATTCCTTCTAATTTACTACACATGGAATTAACTCGCACACAAGTACACAGATATGATTTTTCAAACCGCTTGGTTAGGCGTTGCATGTAGATGTAGTTCAAATTTAAATTACGGTCATTAAATGGCTAGAAATTCACTTAAATGTCTTTAAAAGGTCAAATGACCCCTAGAATTTTAAAAAAAATCACATTACAGTTGTAGTAGTGCATGTTAGATGTAGAAAAAAATTGAAGGCCGTAAGAGGAAGCTATCTCCCGTTCGTCATCAAACATGCATTGTTCCCTCTCGGAACCACGAGCCTTCTAGTGAGTTGCTCCGGTTTGTGAGGGGTTTGTATCCAAACTTTTGTCAAACATTCCAATTTCTTTACCACATCATCTTGGTGGCATCACATTACAACAAGCAAGGTTTCATGTTTTTCTGATCATTTTTTTATTTTTGGGAATTAAAATGCTATGTCACTCCATGCATATGTATGCATGCGTCCATGCACTACAAAAAAAAGACACATCCGTGACATTTTGGGCCGAACGAATTTTTTTTGTCATACATATGACACTTCTATGATGATAATTGTGACAAAACCCGGTATCATGACAGAAAATGGGCTCCTACTTCTATGACAAAAAATCATGACATAAAATGGGCTTTTCATCCTGGGCGGGCCGGAGATGCAGCTGCATGACATTCTTTGGGCTAAGCGATGGGGAGGAAAATTTCGGGGAGTTCCCGGTTACGGTGGCAGGTTGGGGGCTAAGCGATGCGCGATGCACGTTTCTCTCGTACACGTACGCGCGCGTGTGCGAGGCGTTGGCTCTAACTGAACCCGAGCGAGGCGTTGGGATCTAACTGAACCTGAGCGATTGCACTGCAGGCTACTCATTACTGAACCCAAGCGATCGATCGATGGCTGTTAACTGAACCCGATCGAGCGATTCCTTCGCTACTGCTGCTAACTGAAGCCGATCGATGGGATGAACATTGAGCGCTGCGGGGGGAGGGGGGTTGGATGAACAGTGAGCGGTGGCGTTGCCTCTGGATGAACAGGACCCCATGGTGTGGTGGAGGGCTGGATGAACAGTAGACGGTGGAGGGGTGCCTGTGGAGGGGTGGATGAATAGGACCCCGTGGTGTGGAGGGCTGGATGAACAGTAGATGGTGGAGGGGTGGTTGAACAGGACCCCATGGTGTGGAGGGCTGGATGAATAGTAGACGGTGGAGGGGTGCCCGTGGAGGGGTGGTTGAACAGGACCTCGTGGTGTGGAGGGCTGGATGAACGGTAGACGGTGGAGGGGTGGTTGAATAGTAGCCGGTGGAGTAGCGCGCGGTGGAGGCTGGATGAACAGGAGCCTTGGAGGCTGGATGAACAGGAGCCCGTGGATGCTGGAGGAGGTCGACGGTGGAGATGAACAGTATCCCGTGGAGTCCCGTTTTGCGGTACGCCACACCCCTCCCGATGAACAGGACCCTGTTTCGACCGTAGCGCTCCAACACAAGTCCGTTTCCTCCGTTTTGTGGTACGCCACACCCCTCCCGATCAATAGGGCCCCCATTTCGATTGTAGGAGGCCTGTTTCCTCCGTTTTGCGGTACGCCACACCCCTCCCGATCAACATGACCCCCGTTTCGACCGTAGGAGGTCCGTTTCCTCCGTTTTGCGGTACGCCACACCCCTCCCGATGAATAGGATCCCGTTTTGAACGTGGCCGGTCGAACACAAGGCCGTTTCCTCCGTTTTGTGGTACACCAGTCCTCGTTTCCATCGCCTGTTCCATCCAAGCCCTCCCGATGAACACGATGCATTCCATTGCCTCCCCATGAACATGACGCATTTCGTTGACTCCCCATGAACACGACGACGACGCTGTTTCTCCATTCCGACCCAGCCATGTACACGAGCCCTCGCCGTACGTATGCGCGAGTAGGCGTTCGAGACCCTGCCCGTATGTACACATACGTGGCCGTATTTTCTTTCTTGCACCCTGACCGATGTACGTACGTGTAAATGCTACATGCGCACCTCTACATCAACTAGTATATATGTACGTACACGTTCGCGACCAGAATGACAATGCTACGTACGCTTCGACTAGGTGGGTCCTGACTGTCAGGCACTTCCTTGCGTGCGAAGATGTAGCTGGTGGGTCCCAGCAGTCAGGGGTGCGAATCGTTTTGTTTTTTTTGCCCGGAGGCACTTCCTTGCGTGCGAAGGTGTAGCTGGTGGGTCCCAGCTGTCAGGGGGGAAACGCTTTTTTCGCGAAATATGGTGGCCCGTCCGGTGGGTCCCCACTCTCAGGTGGAGGAATAATTATTTTGCACGTAATAAGAAGGCACTTCCTTGCCGCGGCCGTGGACCCAGCTGTCAGCCTCTCCACGTACAGTCCACGTCCGATGGAAATCGTTCCTTGACCACGTTGACCACGCCGCGCCGAGAGCACCAGGGCGGTGGACGACGGCAAGGCCTAGGAAGGGGACAACGGGGAGCTGGGGAAGACACGGCAGTGGAAGCCTGCGCAGAGAGGAGTACGAGGGTTCACTGGTTCAGCTGCGGTGTGAGGCTGCCATCTCCGCATGGCCTGGCCAGCGGTGGGAATAGTAGGAGGCGGTGAGGCCTCCGCGGCAGCACAGCCGGTCACGGGAGGCAGGAGCATGCAGCACGACCGGCGCTGCTTTGGGCGGCTAGAACAAGAAGACCAGAGGTTGAAGAAGCACTACGGCCGTTGGATGGACATCGTACGGTCAGTGGAGCTAGAATCGTTCATATTGACTAAGGTTGACAAAGGCCCCCGTCCCAGTCAACTTAGTAGGCCCACAAGTCAGCCTCCCACCATGGTGGGTCCCAGCTAGCAGGGGGAGTATTCATTTTTTTGTGCGTAATAAGGAGGCACTTCCGGTGGGTCCGAGCTGACAGCGGGGGGAACATTTTTTTCGTGAAATACGCTGGCCCGTCCGGTGGGTCCAAGCAGTCAGGGGGGAAATGTTTTTTCGCGAAAGAAGGTGGCCCGTCCGGTGAGTCCCTACTGTAAGGTGGAGGAATAATTATTTTGCGCGTAATAAGGAGGCACTTCCTTGCGGCCGCCTGGACCCTGCTGTCAGCCTCTCCACATACAGTACTCTTCCAATGGAAGTCGGTCATTGACCACGTTGACCACGCCGCGCCGAGAGCACCGGGGCGGTGGTCTGGACGACGGCGAGGCCTAGGAAGGGGACGACGTGAAGCCGGGGAAGACGCAGCAATGGAAGCCCGCGCGGAGAGGAGTACGAGGGTTCACTGGATCGGCTGGGGTGTGAGGCTGCCGTCGCCGCAGAATAACATGGGGTGTGGGTGAGTGGAGGGATGGCCTGGCCAGCGGTGGGAGTAGTATGGGGGCGGTGAGGCCTCCACAGCAGCACAGCCGGCCACGGGAGGCAGGAGCAGGCGGCACGACCGGCGCTGCTTTGGGCGGCTAGACCAAGAAGACCAGAGGTTGAAGAAGCACTACGGTTGTTAGATGGACATCGTACGGTCACTGAAGCTAGAAACACTTATTATTGACTAAGTTGACAAAGCCCTTGGTACGCTCCAACTTAGTAGGCCCACAGGTTAGCCTTCGAAACGGTGCGCCCCAGATGTCAGGGGGAGGAATCATTTTTTGGGCGGCCAAAGCTAAGAATATCCGAGATTGAAGAAGAAGCACGACATCCGTTGGATAGACATCCAACGACCACTGCTGCTAGAACCGTGTGTTGACTATAATAAGTTGGCAAAGCCTTGCATACGCGTCAACTTATTTTTTAGGGGACGCGTCACTTAGTAGGCCCACAAGTGTGTGGCAGAAAACTTATAGCCCATTTGCGTTTTGTAAGAATGTACAACCCATTTTGGAATTCTAATGGAATTTACAACAGCCCATTTACAGTTTGTTAAAAGTACAACCCATTTTCTAGCTAGGACAATGATTAATAATTTCAACCAACCATTGAAGACAGAATTCAATAAAATTTCCCCCATTTTGATGGGCTCCGAAATATTTTTATCCCAAAATTTCAAGTCAGATTAAATATAAATTTGTATTACGTAAAAATCCAACGAAACATTGCGCGCAACAATGAAAATTTATGATTTTCAAAATCCATAAATAATATTTTATAAACTAATTTCGTGTTTGGTGCATTTTTTATAGTTACTGCCCAGTTTTTATAAGTACACCCCATTTATTATTTTTTAAAGCCCATTTTCCTGTTAAGCCTAATGCATCCCTCCTTGGAAAGATTTGCAGCCCAACGGGGTGGAGAATAACAAGTTGACCTTGCCTGGGTATTCCTCAAAAAGACGTATAGCTGGGCTAGCCATTTTCATCTTGAAAAAATTAGTATCTGGGATGGATAGCTGGCCTGGGCTAGACGGGCCACAACCCGCCCAGTTAATACCCTGCTCTCCTCTGAACAACAATGAAATCATCGCCAAGAAAAACTCTGCAGTGCTCACGCCTCAAAAACACAAATACTGCTTGAGCTGCTTGGTCCCAGCTGTCGGCTGCACCTTGTGCAATTCTCTCATTTATATTGACTACATAGGTTGACAATGGTGTGGGACCGTGATGTCAAGAACCCAGGAGAAAGCAAAAAAATATAGTTGTACATAATAAGGAGGCACTTGCGTACGTACGACTATGGCCCTAGTGGGTCCCTAGTGTCATCCAGTCAAAATAAAGTCATCTTCTGAATCCTCATGTTCGTTGACGATGTTAACAATGCTCGGCGCCACGACGAGCGCAATAACTCGAAGGACAACGGAGAGAGCCTCGCGAGCCCTACGGATGGTCTGATACAGCGCCCGCTACTCATTCAGGAAGCCAGGATCATCGGACACCTATGAGCACCTTCGAGAAACTGAGACGGCATGAAACTGTAAGGCCACACTTGGGAGCTCTGGTTTATTTCAAACCTGTATTAACATACAAGTGTAATTTACTCGTCATCAAGAACAACGCGTAAAATACAGGCGTAATGAAACCGAGGGCCCGAGGTCTGTAAGTAAAACCGGCGGGTTACGCGTGTAATTTGAGAGACCAGTGTATATTTTACGAGCACTGCTATATGGACGACATTACCAGATGATACATGCACGACGTGCGTATCATGCCATCCATGGGCATGGCTGAAACAACAGCTAACGGCTGGATTAGCAATCGTCCAAGTGTCATTCAACGTTTTTATCGTGTGTCAAGTACTTCCGATATTTTACTAGTCGAAATCGACCAACCAAGCGCCTTCGCCCGAGACCATCTACTTTAATTTACAAGCGTTAGTTTTACAAGCGGTTTTGGTTGAAAAACGACGATCCAATCACGGCCTAATATCATGAGTTGGTCGGAAGATCATATGGTTTCATGTCTAACCTACCCGGCTTGTCGTATAGGCTATGAATGAAACATCAGACGATGATCTTCTTAAGCACGGAAACAACAGACGAGGATGGTCTTCTTAACAAGCAAATCACTGGCATTAGATCGACATGCAAAACAATACGAAGGATTATTCTCAGGAGGCACGGTGAACAGCTCGTGATGCCGCATGCCACAACATTCCAAACTCAACTTTGCAATCAAACACAAGGCCTGCCATTACATAGACAATATTCAGAACAACCTCTTAACATAGGAATATCTCAGCGGAGTAACTATTTACTTCTAAACTAAACACAGGAATACGAAAAAACACTCGACGCTGCTCACAGCAAGGGCGTCCCGTCTCAAAAATATCAAATGCATGTCTTCTGGCTAACATCAATGAGCAAATTTTAACAAGGTTTTCCAATTCCAATATATTAAACTAATTTCTTCTTGCTAACATCAATGATTAAACTTTGACAAGCTTTTCCCATTCAAAATATGTAATGCCTATGATCGTGGAGTCCTGTCGTAGCTTTTGTACTTGTTTGGGCACTTTTTGCCCAGGGCACTCCACGTGTTGTTAAATTGCCAATGGTCTCTGCAGACTAGTCATGTCACCGGTGTCTAATAATACTCTGTAAAGCTTCTCGGTCATTCCTTCTGTAATGTAGCGCAACAGTGACTACTTCTTTCTACAAAGTGGAATGACCAACTAGACCCAGTAATGCAGCAGTTTGCCTTACACCTTTTGTGCAGTTCAACTAAAATCAAAGTCACAATAAAACCGAGCTTTAATTTTGACATACCTGTAAGCAACAATAGGTATAAGGGAAACAATTACTAAGAAATAACGATTGATGACTTGTACTCCCAAAAAAAAGCATCTACTGATCTACTTTATCTTAATGGGAAACAAAGCAGGAGAGTAGCAATTCTCCATCAGTGTGATTCATTCATATGGACTGAGACATTATCTTAACAATGCCTTGTTTTAACATGTATAAAGAACGACAAAGCTTATAAAGGGGGTGATGCTGAATTTGTTGTAACAAAGCACCAAGCATCATGTCTGGGTTGGTCCCATTTTTGTTCACTACTTAATGGGAAAAGACAGCAATACAATAGCTTCAATTCATCATTTATTTAAAACAGTACCAATACAAGTAGCACAGCATCTCAAAACACACTGCATGATCACGTATGAATCTGCCAACACGAATAGGAAATCCAAACTCGTTTTGTGCAGTTGCACTGAAATCAAGCAAAGTGTTTCGCGTAGCGAAGCAAAATGTCACAATAGCAACAAGTTGAATAGATATCCCTGTATAAACACAGGCAAAAAAGGAATCAATTACTGGCTAATAAAGGAGGATGAAACATGCGGCCACAAAAATGGTAATCCCGCCAATCCCTAAAAAGTGTTGCAGTTTTGAAATAAGATTCAGTAGTTAATTCTGAGAGTGGCATCAATTACTGGCTTATAAAGGGGGTGATGCTGAATTTGTTGTAACAAAGCAACAATCATCATGTCTGGGTTGGTCCCATTTTTGTTCACTACTTAATGGGAAAAGACAGCAATACAATAGCTTCAATTCATCATTTATTTAAAACAGTACCAATACAAGTAGCACATCATCTCAAAGCACACTGCACAATCATGTGGATGAAGGCCTGTACTGACCTTTCATGAGACGACCAACATAAAATAGGAATCTACCAACACGAATAGGAAAACCAATCAAGTTTTGTGCAGTTGAAGTGAAATCAAGCAAAGTTGCCGGTGTGACATTAAAGTTTTCTCTAGCAACAAGTTGAATAGATATCCCTGTTTTAAGAGGCAAAAAAGAAAACAATTACTGGCCAATAAAGGAGGATGAAACATGCGGCCACAAAAAGAAGCATCTACCTTATCTTGATGGAAAACAAAGTATAGGACAGTAGCATTTCTAAAACAGTTGCATTGATTCATATTAACAGAGAAATTCTTTTAAAATAGATCAGTAGTTAATTCTGAGATTAACAACAGCAAAATAGCTGCATGGGACATGCTAGCACCATGTGGGTCCACACGTATAAATGGGTGATGCAGAGTATGTAGCCACGCAACATATATGCGCTGGTCCCATATTTGTTCTCTTTGAACCTTCTTCCTATGTGAGGGCAGCAAATCTAGTCGTGCACAAACTACCCGACCCCCCAGTTTCTTTCCCATTTCAACAAAGAGATCGGTTCCTTACAGATGTGTGTACTGGGTTAACCACTTTTCCCCCTTTTGACCTACAAAGCGGCTGGATAGCCAGTCTATACTACTTTCCGCCCCTCCTTTCCTCATTGAACCACGTCCTAGATTCTTGCTCCAGCCCACCGCATCCTTCTTTCCTCTTTGAACCAAGACCTAGATTCGACTACAGATCGAAAAAGATCCACATGCAGCTAGAGCAACGACGGTTTCAAAGAAACTTATACCTTAGGGTCCTCGGGATGTGGCAAGGCGTGCGGCGGGAGGCCAGATCTTCCCACACTACGTACGACAGCAAGGAAGAAGGGGTCGGTGGCCCTCCTGCACAGGCGCTGGGTGAAAGAGAATAGCGCAGCCGGCAGTGGATTGCCTCCCTCGCTGAAGGCGATTGAGTGAACGCTGCACCTCCTCCCCTTCCCGGTGCGACGGGATACGGACGCCTCCTTCACAAGCTGTGAGGGGGGGGGAAAGAGACAAGAGGCCAATGCAGTCTTGTTTTGATCTGGTGAAGAGAGGGTGAGAGAATGTGAGTATAGCAAACCCTAGCAAATGAATGCTGAGCCTCCAGCATGCAACATATATGTAGTGCGGCGAGCGTGTGGAGAGTGCAAACCCTAGCGAACAAGCGCTGAGGCTACTGCTTATATATATATACTACTGTAGTACGGACTGAGCTCCGGTGCCTTCACTGCACCTGCTTTTGGCTGTATGACAGGTGAGCCAGCCACATTTTGGGCCCACCTGTTGTAAAACCCTAGAGAAAATTGCACCAACATGAAATACGACTGCGTCTCCAACACAACCAAGGTGAACTGATGAAGGATATCATCTTTGTGTGTAACAAGCAAAGAGCACTGATGGAAGACAGCTTGTTTTTCGTCAAAAATCGACCAGCTTCACCAGCCGACGCAACCATGTGGCGCAACCATGAGCATCGATAGGTCATCGTGGTGATGCATCATCCATTTGGCATCAAGTTTGGGTGAGGCACCTAAGAAGTTCGACAAATCCTCACTGTGGTCTGTTTCTTCTCAGTAATCAAGCTTGAGGAAGGAAGAACCACGTGGCAGAGGACAGTGAGGCGGAACAACAATGGCCATCCAATTTTGTGCAGTTCCACTAAAATTAAGGAAGACATGCCCGGGTATGGAGACACGCATCGCTGTTTCCAAAAATATAAAAAAGGGTTAGCAACGACATCTCAATTGTCAATAAGAATTAATGAAAAGTACACCAACAAACAGAAGCATCATAATTATCTTGATGGGAACTAAACCAGGATACCCGAGAAAAAAAGCATTTCTTCATTTAACCAGTGATAGTACTACCACCATATGGACAATGACAGCACAACCACCATGTACTTTTTGTCGAAACAACATGTATACCTCCACCGAGGCATAAATCAAGACAACTTTTTGAGTGGCATTTCCTCTATAATAGTACTAGTAGGTGATGTTGGACCAGCCGACGAACCCTAACTATTATGCATGGGGAGCTGGGGAGTAGTCGCATAGAAGAAAACCCGCACGCAGCGACCTGGGGAGCTGGACCAGTACAAGAAGTTATACCTCAGGTGGGCGAGATGTCGTTTAGGCGGGAGGGCGGGATCTACCCACACGAGGCAGCGAACAAGGTCACGGAGAATCTTCATCCGCGCCAGCGCCGGCTCCGAGAGGACGGTGCGCATCGGCATCCTCCGTCGCCGACGGCGACAACGTCAACGTTGCACCTCCTCACCTCCCGCAGCAGACGAGATTCGACCGAATTTGTGACCACCGGTGAGGAGAGAGATAGAGTGGACACTGTCATCTTGTCTTGATATGGAGAGGGTGAGAGAGCGAGACGCGAGAAACTCTATCAAACAAGAGGATATAATGGAGTAAAAAAAATCTCTCCATAGCAGTGGTTTTAAATAGAATACGCGCGTTCCCAGAAAAAAGAAATGAAAATTGGTGGACAATTTTTTAAGGGACTGTCTAGGACACATCTAGATGTGACATAGTTATGTCACATATAAGTTGATGTCCACTCTCTCTGTGGTCTTTTCCTAGTTTTTTTGTTTCTTGTTGCTACACTATATACTTGTGGGAGCTTAGATGTGATATCCTTAAATAACATCTAGATGTGAATTAGACAAACTGATTTTCTAACATACCAAGAAAGAAAACTCAATCAAAAACACGCCCCCGCTTCCAGGTCGCGAAAGTCGTCGCGCACACACACATAGACATAGACATGCATATCCGTGTTTACGTAAAATTCCATTTCCATCTCCATCTCCAATCATATTTGTCCAACTGGCACATTATTTACGTTGTTAATTATATACGCAGCAATATTAACGTGCATCATCTCTTGTTTGCGCACGTCCGGACCGCTGCCACGGCCGGTCCAGACCAACCCAAACCCTCTTCATCACCCGCACGTGCTTCCCGCCTGAAACGGTCAGTGCCGCATTCATGCCCGGCCAGAGCGGATGCGACCTCTCAGTGGCGTCGGCATTGATTGCGGCGCGCCGGCCGAGAGAGCGTCACCCGTGCCGCTTCCGGGTGCACGCGGCTGCTCCGTGTTTATAGGTCGCAATAGCCGGCTACAACATGCGCGATCTCTTCCAGTAGTAAGTTCTTGGGAGTCCGTGCTATAGCTAGCTGTCCTCCCCCAACTCGTCAATCTCTTCTAGTAGTGCTAGTACTCCATGGCGCGATCCATCGACAAGCAGGCGGGAAAGTTATGGTATACTACTCGGTTTGCGGTGAGTGGCATGCCGAGCGACCGTGTGGGGTCGAGCCGTGGAGGAGGGTGAGACATGAACACGACAGACGTGATTTAAAGGTTGGTTTTGCTCGATGGCGCGATCAAACGAAACGAAATGTTGGTTTCTCTTCGTTTCCATTTTTTCTCCGGAAAAACAGAAACTTTTCCACTCCATTTTCATTCCTATTCCAAGGTTGCCCCGTTACAACATTCCATTAAATACAAAGGAAAACTAACACGCATGCTGATGCATCTCAATGATTCACAGATCATAGCCAATATTTACTTCACAACTAAAGAAAAAAGTTGTGAGAGCGTGTACAATAGAAAAACTACTGATGGGGTCACTACGACTTAAACCCTAAATCCTAAACATGATTTAATTTCCTGGCCAGGTAGAACCTGTCGAAGGAATGTGCTAGAGGGAGATTCTTTAGTGAGAATGTCAGCAACAACAGAAGCAGCACTCTTTGGTTCTCCACCTTCTGGTACCTCTTGTTCCATAGCACTTTGCATGTCGGGAAGGAAAGACGGCTGGCACCCTCGGATCATACAATGCTTTTGTGCAGTTCCACTAAAATCGACCTGAGCATCCCTGATGGCAAAGATATTGAAGAAGTGTGATTAGAATAATAGTACTGGCACTAGTTCATGAGACATAAACTCATCAAAAATAGAAGCCGGTAGAAGTAGAGAAAGATCGACATGGAGATGGAGCTACGGCAGTGGAGCAAGCCGGCTCCAAAAGGAAGATGGACTACCTGCGACGTCGGGCTGTAGCTAGAATGGCGGTTGGGACGCGGCATCGGCCCATACCGCGGTGACCCTCGATTGGGACGCACCGACTGTGGGTTTTCTCCCTCGCCAATGTCGACCGCGTCTACGCAGAACATTGTTCCCTTCCCCAAGCTGCGGGATCAGGCCCGTCGTTCTATGTTTGTGAAGAGAGCAACCTAAGCAAGCAGGCTTATAGCTTAGGCTCCTGCTAGTGTATATATAGTGGTTTTCTTTTTCTCTCCATATCAACCATTTTATATTGCGTACATGTCATTCAAGAGTGAAATGATGGTTGCTTCTTCCAACTAACTTACTGTGTGATTTGATTGCTCCTTAGTGGCCCCTACACGTACTCCCCCTACGTGTATGCAACCGTCACACATACACATGGACGCAAAAACGCGCACGATGCCCTAATGCATGCATGTCCGAGCACACGACGGAACACACACGGTCACGCTCAAGTGCTCAACCTACACGTGCATGCACACACATACTCAACCAGGGTGAGCTAGTGACCGTATGAACACCGGAAAATATATATATTGAGCGCAATGAGCGTATTATGAAGTCCACTGACCATATTTTTACCAATATACAGTGACAGACAGTGTATTTATCTCATTTGAAATTAAGCCATATTAACCGAAGAGGAGGTAGCATGGACTAGAATTACTTTGCTGTGTCCCGTCAACTTGCCGAACAAGGAGAAGGTTGCAGGACGGGAGAAGCTTGCGCGCGGTGGCTCGCAGGACAAGGAGAAACTTTTGACTAATGCAAGCTCTCCCTCGCTCAGGCGGTGGACGTGCAACAGTTAATTCGGTGTCAGATTGCCAAAAGCATACACTGTACTACTAGTGCTATTATTGTTCGACTTCCCGAATAGCCAAGCGCAAAGTTTACTAGTACTACTACTATAGTCCATAAAGGTACGTACTATACTAGTACTAGGAACCAGATGGAGGAGCGTCTGCACTCTTATTATAATTTCAAAATGTGATAAAGGAATCTTCAACACATTTGGTTCTCTTCGAGGGTTCTCGCATGTGATAATGGAAGTTGATTGCATGGAACACTCGCCACAATTCTCGCTTAATTCTGGCTCATATCCTGTTACAAATAGTAGCGCTCAGTAATATTTCCTCTTTTTTTGTTATTCAGCATGTAAACAGGTCAGCAAACCTTGCGGCGCATCTTCGTGCGAACCATGCTTGCTGCACTTTGAATGTGGCCGAGAGCTGGCTTGATGAAACACCTCGCTTCCTACTTCTTTTTTTGCGGGGTACCTCGCTTCCTAGTGACCAGTGTCTTGGCTGATCGTCCTAAGAATGCTTATATATGAATAAAGATCTCTCATTTACCCGCAAAAAAGATTAAGCCATATTAACCGGAAAGGAGGGAGTATGGACTACCACTACTTTTTGGTGTGTCCCGTCAACTCGCAGAATGAGGAGAAGCTTGCAGGACAAGGTGAAGCTCGCTTACGCCTTTTGACTAATGCAACCTACCCTCGGTGGACATGCATCAGTCCATTCGGTGTCAGATTGTCAGAGGCATACACTGTAGTACCCAACATGCGGAGTACCATCATTGTTCGACTTCATGAAGGGGCGAAGAGCCAAGCGCAGTAGTACGCATACTTGGTTTTGCACCTTCATACTACTCCACCCTCCGTCACAGTGTACAGGGCGCGCTTCATTATGATGCATTTCTCTAAATGCATTTCCACCACCAGAGAGACTTTAGACACGTTTGGTTTAATGCTCAATTAATTAGGGTGTGGTAACCGCAATCAAGTCCACAATTTTCTCTCCATGTACTGTACTACTACAGAGTGCATGCATATGTGTACCCAGGGTGGAAGCACTGCATGCATGTGTGTATGCATTATTCCCTCTAGTAATAGACACCATGCTATAACTACCAATGCTATTTTTCAGGCCGATCGCTAGTCGCCTTGGTTCCACAGATTTTTTTTCTTTTTTCTGAAGCGCGCTATATAAACAGTGACAGATGGAGTAGTATGAGAGGATTCCAAGAAGAGCGTATTGATGGTTGCTTCTTCAGAGCAACTTACAGTGGGAAAGGTGGGGCTTATGATTTGACTGCTCATTACTCACTATTAATGTGGCGCAACGACCGGGCTGAGTCTCCCATGCGGTTGTGTGACACTCCAAAATTTTTACTTTGGTTTTCAGCAAAAAAACTTTGTGGTTTTTGAAAAGAGGCCATTTAAATTTTTTCAAAAAACCTTCCTCTTAAAAAACTTTCTTCCCTTTGGCAAGGTTTTTATTCTTGCTTCAAACTTTGGTGTTTGACCTTTTGAAACTTCCTCTCTGTTGGTTCTCTCCCAAAATTATTTTGGGAGTTTAATCTTTTTCTTTAAAAAAAAAAGAAACTCCATGAATTTTGGGATTTTCATATCTTGGAACCACCATGACTTGGCATTTTTGCCCATGTGGTAAAACCCCTCCAAAACCTCCCCTCCCCCTTGTGATCAACCTAAATTCTCTGTCCCAACTAATCCAAACTGGTTTTGAATTTTATTCTAATTATTTTTCCCCTCAATTCAATTCTGAAAATTATTTGGAACCTGAGGGATTTTCAAAGCAAGTACACTTTTTCATTTGAGTTTTGACCTCAAACCAATTCTCCTGGATTGTCCTTTGAACCCACAACCCAGAACCATCTTGATCCACTCCTCCTCTTTTCAAATTTTTCAAAATACAGTCTCTGCAAGTTTGGACCAGATTTGCCAAATTTGGTGAAATTCATATCCACACTGCTCCAAAAATTCCACCAAAAATCATACAGCCTACTTGAGAAAGGAGAAGCCACTCCACCAAAAATCAGCTCAAGGAAAAATCACCAGAGGCCAATTTCATTCGGTCGAACACCTGGTGGGCACTGTTACTGTTCATAGTTCAGAAAATTCAGTTTCAGTGTCATCTTCAGTTCGTCAGTTTCAGTCACGCGGCCACAGTGCCCTTGGCACGTTCCTCGCCGCCTCTTTCTCTTGTCCGAAGCTGCACACGCGTGCGTGGAGCCTTCCTGGCGTCGGTAGCGCGCTGGCTCGCCCTCGCCGGCGTCTTCTGCGGCGTCGGGACCTCCCGTGGCGGCTGACAGGAGGCACACCACGGCAGAACGCCGTTCCGCGCCACCCATCGCTCCCTGGCTCTCCGCGTGGCCTCATGCACGCCAGCGCACGCCCGTAGCACAGCCACCGTGGCCGGCAAGCACGGAACGCGCTCTCCGCCGCCGACAGGCCCGCACCCTCACCGTTCCGTCGAGCTCGCCCTTAACACCCAAACCCCGGCCAGTTTAACACCAAAACGGACCCATTGAACCTCCGTGATGGCGCTCGACCCCCTAACCACCCCGACCGAGCACTGCGCCACCGTAATCGCTCGCCGGTGATCCTCGTTCACGGCAACCGCCTCGGACCGCCTATATAAAGGGGTCCCGAGCTCACTCTCGTGCACGCAGCAGCCCCACTACTCACCAACACCCCGCCAGGCCACTAGGGGGACCTCGAGGAGGTATCCTCCCCCAGCTCCGGCCGCCTCGCCCCGCCTCGGCCTCCAGCCCGATTCGTTCTGGTGAGGCCATCTCCGGCGCTCAAACCCCGTTCGTTACCTTCTCTAGCTGCCAGGAGCATGACCCCCTCTTCAATTTAACCTTTGCAGCCCTCTCCGACGAGCCCCTCGACCACCCGAGCCGCCGTCCGCCGGAGCAAAGCTCGCCGTCGACGTGGTGCTCGCCGACCGACTCCACCACCATCAACTGACGCGGAAGGGTACCCTAAGCACGGAGGTACTCCCCGATCTCTCTGCCTCGCCATGGATCGCCGCCGGCGACCACCGCGGCTCTCGGGCGCCGGCGAACTCTGCCGCCCCGTTTAAACATTTAAACCTGACAGGTGGGACCCCACCGTCAGCCTCTCTGCTCTCTCTTCGAATCGTTTTCTGGAAGCGCCTTCGGGCAGAATGCGTTTTCTCTTCGGGCTGGCGTAGTCGCTACCGAAGCGTTTTCTGTTTTTATAAACTAGCCCCTGGAAATCTTCTGTTTCATTACAGATAAGTCCCTGGACAAAAACCCTTATAACTTTTAATCAGAAAAGTATTTTTGATTGATTCTTTTTCTGTTCTCTTTAAAATTTTGTCTAGTTTTTTATCAGATTTATTTGAAAAATATTTGGTTTACCTTCTGTGCTCTCCTGGGTATTTACGTTAGCGCATATATTTTCTTTAAACGTAGATACCGAAGGAGGTGACGGAGCCGCGAACTTCACCGAGCTAGGCTCCGACTACTCTGAACCAGGCAAGCATGTTTGAACTTTTGATATGATGAGTGTCTTGGCATGTTTTGCATTTAGTTAGTTTCATGGCATGCTGGTGAGTATACCGATGAACATTATTTTATGTGATAATGAGGTAAGTGAGTTCAATGATCCATACGTGGATGTATGTGAATATGAATGGCCATGTGTTGGCATGAGGATGGGTGCGATGGCAGTGTTGTAGCATTCCAGTCTTACGCCAGACTATGTGACTTCAGTGTCAAACCATATCGGTCCAGTACCTATCATTTCCTTCCTTGTACTACCACATGTTTTCCGCAAGGAATATGGTTTAGTAAGTTTCAAACCGCTTTCATGGTACACACCAAAGAGGAGAGGCCGTGATGATGGTTCCATGGCCCTGGATTAAAGCCAGTCATCCGGTCAGGGGGCATGGGTGTTTCCGGTTGGGACCGAGAGGGGGGCACCCCTTAGAGCGCGCGTATATAAATTTGATCCCATGCTATTCGAGATTGTGATCTCCCCGTCTCAAAAGTTTTTCTTGGACGATGACTAGGGTGATTCCTAGCATCGAGAGGTAGGATGGGTGTGTACCGGTTAGCTGTGTTTTCTTCTGAAATACCGTAAACGGAACTAGTCCTTCGTGACTACGGAAATCCGTTGACTGTGGGAAAATTTTTGTACAAACTCTGCAGAGTCATATATTCCTCCAAATCATCTCTTCCATGTCAAGTTTCGTTCCTTCTTATCCTAATCAATTGTCAGCTTTGATGACAGAGACTCCGGTGAATCGCATGAGTGCTAAGTCCGGTTAAATGATCACTCCTGTGGATGGACTAACCCATTTGTTTTCATGAATTGAATGTTTATTATGAGTATTATGTACTTGTGAATAAAAGCCCTTTTGTGTGATGTCGCTCAGACGTCCGACTGTGGCATTTCTTTTAAAGCCCTTTCTGCAATGTCGCTCAGACGTCCGACTGTGGCATTTCTTTTGAAGCCCTTTTTGTGATGTCGCTCAGACGTCCGACTGTGGCATTTCTTTTAAAGCCCTTTCTGCGATGTCGCTCAGACGTCCGACTGTGGCATTTCTTTTAAAGCCCTTTCTGCGATGTCGCTCAGACGTCTGACTGTGGCATTTCTTTTAAAGCCCTTTTTGTGATGTCGCCCAGACGTCCGACTGTGGCATTTCTTTTAAAGCCCTTTCTGCGATGTCGCTCAGACGTCCGACTGTGGCATTTCTTTTAAAGCCCTTTCTGCGATGTCGCTCAGACGTCCGACCGTGGCATTTCTTTTAAAAGCCCCTTATGTGGTGTCGCTAAGATGCCCGACTGTGGCATCATTTTCCTTATTTTTATTTGTTCACCTTTCGAGGCGTCGCTTCAGACACCCGATCGGTCCTTATTTATGTTCTGTGGAATTTCAGGCGGACTACCGCCGTTTTCCCTTTTTACTTACCCGTTATGCCAATTTTATTTATTATGCATTAAGGAATTAATCATGTTGCATCCATGCATGCATTTGTTATATCTTACGTCCGAACTGTCTTGCGAGTACTTCCAAAGTACTCACTGGCTTGTTGATTTGGCCAGATGCTGACGAAGGCGATCTCATGGATGAAGAATTCGATAGCGAGTCCGACACTTAGAGGAGTCCCAGTCAGTCTCATGCGACCCTGGATTTGGCCACTGTTTTATATCCGCTTCCGCTACCAAATAAATTTATCGAGCCTCACCCCGACGTTCGATGAAATGATATTCTTAGAGTCTTGTATTTCCTTCCCCGCTGTGTTTTTCCACCACCAACCTATCCATGAGTCAGTAGTATGTCTCCACACCACTGTGTCCTGTCCGCCATTATGTATGATTATTGGCGTGCTTGTAATGATTTGGTTGAGCAGCCGCAGTTCAACCCTGTAATATATTTTATGCTACTGGCTTATTGTATCAAGAAATTGTCTACCAGTGAGGAGGATTTCTCTCATACTGGACTCAAAAGACTGGTTTAACAATAAATATTTTTATTGGAAAACCGGTCATGACAGGTTGTGCACTACCCCCTCGGTTCTTAAATAGACTTCGGAGTATTTGTCTTTCTAGAGATTTCAACGAGTGACTACTCAAATATTTGTCTTTTTAGAGATTTCAAATGGACTGGCACATACGGATGTATATAGACATATTTTAGAGTGTAGATTCACTCATTTTGCTCCGTATGTAGTCACTTGTTGAAATCTCTGTTAAGACGAATAGAATATTTAGGAACGGAGGGAGTACACATACAAAGCAAAATGAGTGAATCTACACTCTAAAATATGCCCGTTTGAAATTTGTAAAAAGACAAATATTTAGGAACGAAGGAGTATAATTTTGTGCATGGCACATGGACCCAGATGATGAAGAGGCTTCTGGCAATGCTATCAAGCTTCCATCATTTTTTTACATAATTGACGTACTATACAAATAATTTTCTAGTGACATGAAATTGTACAATGGTGTGAGCTTTCAGCTTTTGTTTCGCGTGTCTTGCCATCGATGCTCTTTCGGAAACAATAAAAAACTAACTTCCTTGCTAATGCATGTCAATTATTAGCAGATCAGAGCTAATAATTACATCACAACTGAAGACAAAGTTGTGAGAAGGTGTTACATTAAAATTGATCCATGCTTTCATTGGCAGCAACGTCCCCCAGCTCTGTCTAAATCAACAAGGCATGTTGGGAAAAAAGTAGCTGTCTGGAGCATGCAACATTCCGATCATTTTGTGCTGGTCCACTAAAATAGAGTTGAGTGTCCCTGTTCCAAAGATATCAAGTGTGATTACGATAATAGAGGACTGCTGATGAAACAATAAACACACAAATAGAAGCCGGTCACCTTTGTAGTCTCTCTTAAGACTAACTAGTTGGAGAAGATTAGGCTCGGAGTTGGATGAGGAGGATAGAGCAAAACCAATCTCCCTTTGTGCAGTCGCACTGAAATGTAGAGACGTTACCCGTGTGACATTTTAGTACAACTGCACAAAACACTCTTAAGAAAAAAGTGATCTGTGTAGTTCACCAAAAGGTTGCAATAGCAACGACGTGAAATGGACAACCCTGTTTGCAAAAAAGAGGTAGAAAGGAAACAATTACTGGCCAATAACAGTTGATGACACATGCGACGACAAAAAAGAAGCATATTCCTTGTCCTAAGGGAAGATAACAACACGGTTGTGTTTGTCTAAAACGGTGTGAGGACGAGAATGCAATATGGAAAGTACGCCGGACGAGCTATGTTTTGGGCAAAGAACTATGGAAGACCCACATGCAGCGACATGGGAAAACGGGCAGTGGAGCAAGGCCAGAGGGGATACCAGGAGGTCGTCGGGATGTAAATAGGTGAGTGGCGGCGGGCGGAATCTGCGAGCAGGTGGCGTAGGCCCTGCCACGACAGAGCTTGGTCAGAGAGAACGACGTGTCGCAGATTGGGACATGCTGCCTCGCTGCCGTCAAACGGAGAAACGATGCACTTCCTCCCTTTCCACCGGCGGACGGGATGCAGCCGGATTAGTGACCAACAGTGAGAGAGAAAGAGGCCACTGCACTCCCTTTCCCCCGGCGGACGGGATGCGGCCGGATCAGTGACCAACGATGAGAGAGGGAGAGGCCACCGCACTCCCTTTTCCCCGGCGGACTGGATGCAGCCGGATCAGTGACCAACGGTGAGAGAGAGAGGCCACCGGAGCCTTGTGTGAGATACTCTGAAGAGCGGACTACCTTTTCCTCCATAAAAATCATTGTATATTCTGTGTACGTGCCATTGAGCACTATAACTTTATTTAAAAATAACGCGGCAACGCGTCAAGTCGAACTTTGTTTCGTGCATGCGTGGTACACGACCTCCCTAGGTAAACAACCACTACAGGTGTTCAAATTAGCACGTGGGCTGCCATTTCATAAAGAAATGAGCTCCACCGTGTACCCACGCGGGTGTGTCTGGGCACGAAGTGTGAGTACGTGCACGGTGCACCTATTCTCTTCTTGTATACGTACACCACCTACGTGGGGTTGTGTGAGAGAGATACAAACCTAGAGAGATATAGTGTGTGGGTTCTTGAGAGTTTTTTTTGTGTGTGGGGGGGGGTCAATCAAAAAATTTAACATATGCAATGTGTGTGAAATAGAGTCCTGGATATAACATATATATAGAGGGGGCGATCCATGAGAAGAGAGTGGAGGTATCATTGGCTTGAGGTGTCCATAGAATCAAAGAGAGGGATGATGTGTGTGTGTGTGTGTGTGTGTGTGTGTGTGTGCGCGATCGATAAAGAGTGCCATCGAATTTGTGTGTGCCCACGTCAAATATATAGAGTGGTTGGCCTACTGGAACGTGAGATGGGACATGTGCAGTTTGTCTCTGTGGCATGGATACCTACCTGCAACGCTCGACTATCGGTGTGTGGTGGGGGAAGAGGGAGGCCCAATTAACTATAGAGGTACAATGGCTGATATATGTGTGGAGGAGGAGAGAGGCCTACCTCATGTATTAAGGAGATCGATCTGCCTCATGTATTAAGGTAGATCGATCGGCATCCATGCATATGTGCAGGAGATGAATAAGGTTGGGAGAGAGATAGAGCTAGAGTGTTGGAGGGGGTGGTAGTGGAGTTGCTTCTAACAAATGGTGGGATAGGCTTGCTAGACAAATGGAGGGCACGCCCGCAATATCAATAAGAGAGGAGATGGCTGCTTGTTGTCTGTGCACGTGTGTGTGAGAGACGGGTCAGGAGGCATGCACGAATGATGAGGGGGGGCAATGTGGCTGTGGTAAGCAGACGTAACTACATAGGAAGATCAACCGCCCTTTGTAAGAGAAAGGAGAGACATAACTTGTGAGGTACATCGATCGATGGGGGGTAGTTAAAGTCGATCTAGGTATATGTTGGGAGATCGATCGGTATACATGCATGTGTGTGTTAGAAGCAAATGAGGCATGAGGAGAAGGATAGAGAGAGAGGGATGCATGCAGGAGGTGGTACGAGAGGCATACTATATCGAGGGGGGGTGAGTGTGCGAGTATGAGAACGATGAAAAGAGTGGTGGGAGTGAGGCATGGACGGTGACAAGAGAAGAGGGGAAGCTTATGTTTGTGCTAGGCATAGCTGGCTAGAGAGGCATATCAATCGATGTGTGCCGTAAAGAAGGAGTTGGGGGGCCTACACACACCGTGGGTGAATGACCTAAAGTGAAAAGAAGAATTTGCACGATGGAGCTAGAGAATGCTGAGGGAGGGTGAGAGGGATGCGGGCGTGTGCATGCAAGAGAAAGTTAGCGCTAGCTACAAAGATAAGAGGGTTGTGTGTGTGTAAAAGACGAATAGAGATCATATATACTTCATTATAAAAAGTGAATTCGGATATTTGAAGAATTTATCATAGTGTTTCAAACTGACGGATGTGTGAATATATATACCGGTGATACACATGGTGTGGTTATGAACATGGTATACTACATTTAATATATTTTATCTCTACTCTTATAAAAAACGGAGTTGTTGATGATGGTGTGTCTGCCATCCTGCATTATAGGCCGTCTGATTTATATCTTGCGGATAGCAAGGAAACTATGATGGTTGAAGTTGGCAACAATCATGATTGTAGATTCTTAATGAAATAGAGAAACGAATTCAAATTTAGTTCGAATTGCAGCGGTATTATAGACATTTGGAATGCACTAAAATGTTGGTATGAGTAGGTTACATGCATTATACAACAAGCAAAAAAATTTAATCGGACATAACATGGATTCATACTCCCTCCTTCCATCTATATAGGGCATAATGAGATTTTTAAGACCGCCTTTGACTATTGACAAGATTAATAGTACATGACATGCACAACGTGAAAATTATATCATTGAAAGAACCTTTCACAGACGAATTTAACGGTGTGCTTTGTGTAAGTTGGATGTCATATATCATTGCTCTAATATTTGGTCAAAGTTAGCATCGAAAAACGCATTAGGCCCTATATAGATGGAAGGAGGGAGTAGCTTTGAATAGCATTTGTATAGTAAAATGGGGCAAAACTCTCTCTTTGTGTGGTGTGAATAGTTTAATTTTTTTCATTTTTTTTGGTTGAGGGAAATGAGAATTGATTTGGTACGTACAAGTACAATATTACTACACGTTAGGCTTGTCCCTAAAATTCAACCCGCGTCTTGTTATATCCTGAAAATTCAGATATCGTGCTCCCAAAACTGGCGCCTTCACAACCCGCGCCTTGCTATCCCAAAATTACAACGCGCGCGAAAACTCCCTCCAGCTGCCAAATCCCGACACGCGAAATACCCCTTCTAACCCTGAGCCGAAAGGGCCGCTAGTTCAAATCGACGAGGGGTACTTTTGTAACACACCCTACATTTTGGACAAGCGCGTTCCTAAGTCATGCTTCACCCCTCCCATCGCCCCCTTTTCGCCATTCGAAATCCCAGGCCGCCATAACCTCTCCGCTCCAGCCGCGAAACCCCACCCTCCTCCGTCCGCCATGTCACCGTTGCCTAGACGGAGCCTCTTCCTCGACGATGTCGTCCACCACAACAGCTCAACGTCCCTCGTCCACCTCCCCGGATGAGGATCCGTTGTCCATCTCGCCGTCCCGCCGGTTCAGCCGCCCCGTCCTCCACCTCCAAGGAGCAGCTCCGACAATCGCCTCGTCTATCACAGCTGCTCCATCCCCACAGCGCCGCCTTAACCTGCTCCACCGGAACCGCAACATCCTCACCGACTCCTCGGACGAAGCCGAGGCCTACTCGGCGCCACCAAAGAGGTTGTACACTCATTGCACCGCACCTTCTCCTTAACTCGACCTCCTGGCGCCGACAGTGCTCCATCCCGCACCCCCATGGAGCGGCTACCTTGAAGCCGGCGCTGCGGGCGACATCTCCACGGCGGCTCTCCCCCAGTGCGAGGCCCCTTCGGTGGCGGCGTCCATACTAGCCGGATCTGCTGCTGCTGCTCCGGCTCTCGCTCGATCGCTCGCTCGCCTAGCTCCTGCTGCTACTGCTCTCCCCCTCGCTCGTGCTGCTGCTCTGCTCCGATTAAGCCACACTTCAGTCGACTAAATTGACTTTTGGGTCAGTAGATTTTCAGGGGTTGGGGGGGCTCGCTGGAGTTAAGGAAGAACCACCTGCAGCAGGGACGGGGGCTCACCGAAGAGGTACCCCACTATCTATCTAAGGGTTCAGGGTGGGAGGGGGCGGGGGGGGGGGGGGCTAGAGGGCTGGCTGGGGCGGCGGTTGTTGGGGATCATAGCAGAAATTTAAAATTTTCTACGCATCACCAACATCAATCTATGGAGTAATCTAGCAATGAGGGGAAGGGGAGTGCATCTACATTCCCTTGTAGATCGCTAAGCGGAAGCTTTATTAGAACGCAGATGAGGTAGTCGTACTCGTAGAGATTCAGATCGTGGTCGATTCCGATCTAAGAGCGGAACAACGGCGCCTCCGCGTTCAACACACGTGCAGCCCGGTGACGTCTCCCATGCCTTGATCCAGCAAGGAGAGAGGGAGAGGTTGGGGAAGACTCCGTCCAGTAGTAGCACGACGGCGTGGTGGTGGTGGAGGAGCGCAGTACTCCAGCAGGGCTTCGCCAAGCACTACGAGAGACGAGGAGGGAGAGAGGTAGGGCTGCGCCTTGGGAGAGAGAGAGAGAGACTCGTGTGTTGTGCAACCCCAAAACCTCCACTATATATAGGGGCAAGGGCAAGGGGAGGCGCCCTAGGGTTTCCCCTAGGGGGGCGGCGGCCAGGGCAGATGGGATCTCCCCCTTGGGTGACTTGGCCCCCAAGCCAGGAGGTGGGAACCCTAGATGGGGCGCCCCAAAACCCCCTGGTCACGTGGGAATATGTGAGGGGGGCGCACATCCCCATAGTGGGCTGGTTTGCCCCCTTCCCTGGCCCATGAAGCCCCCAACACTTGCCGGGGCTCCTGAAACACCTTTCGGTCATGCTGGTCATCACCCGGTACCTCCGGAACACTTCCGGACTCCAAAACCCTTCGTCCAATATATCAATCTTCACCTCCGGACCATTCCGGAACTCCTCGTGACGTCCGGGATCTCATCCGAGACTCCGAACAACATTCGGTAACCGCGTACATACTTTCCCTATAACCCTAGCGTCATCGAACCTTAAGTGTGTAGACCCTACGGGCTCGGGAATAATGCAGACATGACCGGGACATCTCTCTAGTCAATAACCAAAAGCGGGATCTGGATACCCATGTTGGCTCTCACATGTTCCACGATGATCTCATCGGATGAACCATGATGTCAAGGATTCAGTCAATCCCGTATACAATTCCCTTTGTCTACCGGTATAGTACTTGCCCGAGATTCGATCGTCGGTATCCCGATACCTTGTTCAATCTCGTTACCGGCTAGTCTCTTTACTCATTCCATAACACATCATCCCGTGATCAACTCCTTGGTCACATTGTGCACATTATGATGATGTCCTACCGAGTGGGCCCAGAGATACCTCTCCGTTACACGAAGTGACAAATCCGAGTCTCGATTGATGCCAACCCAACAGACACTTTTGGAGATACCCGTATTGCACCTTTATAGCCACCCAGTTACGTTGTGACGTTTGGTACACCCAAAGCATTCCTAGGGTGTCCGGGAGTTGCACAATCTCATGGTCTAAGGAAATGATACTTGACATTAGAAAAGCTTTAGCATACGAACTACACGATCTTGTGCTAGGCTTAGGATTGGATCTTGTCCATCACATCATTCTCCTAATGATGTGATCCTATTATCAATGACATCCAATGTCCATGGTCAGGAAACCATGACCATCTATTGATCAACGAGCTAGTCAACTAGAGGCTTACTAGGGACATGTTGTGGTCTATGTATTCACACATGTATTACAGTTTTCGGTTAATACAATTATAGCATGAACAATAGACAATTATCATGAACAAGGAAATACAATAATAACCATTTTATTATTGCCTCTAGGGCATATTTCCAACAGTCTCCCACTTGCACTAGAGTCAATAATCTAGTTCACATCACTATGTGATTGCAATGAATCCAACACCCATGGGGTTTGTTCATATCTCGCTTCCGATTGAGGTTTATTAGTCAATGGGTCTAAACCTTTCAGATCCATGTGTGCTTTACAAATCTCTATGTCATCTTGTAGATGCAGCTACCAAGTGCTACTTGGAGCAATTCGAAATAACTGCTCTACTATACGAATCCGGTTTACTACTCAGAGTCATCCGGATTAGTGTCAAAGTTTGCATCGACATAACCCTTCACGACGAACTCTTTTACCACCTCCATAATTGAGAAAATTCCTTAGTCCACTAGTTACTAAGGATAAGTTTGACCGCTGTCATGTGATCCATTCCTGGATCACTCTAGTACCCCTTGACTGACTCATGGAAAGGCACACTTCAGGTGCGGTACACAGCATAGCATACTGTAGAGCCTGCGTCTAAAGCATAGGGGACGACCTTCGTCCTTTCTCTCTCTTCTGCCGTGGTCAGTTCTTGAGTCTTACTCAATACTCACACCTTGTAACATAGCCAAGAACTCCTTCTTTGCTGATCTATTTTGAACTCCTTCAAAATCTTGTCACGGTATGTATTTATTTGAAAGTACTATTAAGCGTTTTTGATCTATCCTTATAGATCTTGATGCTCAATGTTCAAGTAGCTTAATCCAGATTTTCCGTTGAAAAACACTCTTCAAATAACCCTGCATGCTTTCTAGAAATTCTACATCATTTCTGATCAACAATATGTTAACAACATATACACATCATAAATTCTATAGTGCTCCCAGTCACTTCTTTGGAAATACAAGTTTCTCATAAACTTTGTATAAACCCAAAATGTTTGATCATCTCATCAAAGTGTACATTCCAACTCCGAGATGCTTACTCCAGTCCTTAGAAGGATTGCTGGAGCTTTGCATACTTGTTAACATCTTTCAGGATTGACAAAACCTTCTGGTTGTATCACATACAACCTTTCCTCAAGAAAATCATCGAGGAAACAATGTTTTGACATCCTATCTGCAAGATTTCATAAATAATGCAGTAACTACTAACATAATTCCAACAGATAGCATCGCTACGAGTCAGAAAGTCTCATCGTAGTCAACTCCTTGAACTTGTTGGGAAACATCTTAACGACAAGTCGAGCTTTCTTAATGGTGACACTTACCATCATTGTCTGTCTTCCTTTTAAAATCCATCTGCACCCAACAGCCTTACAACCATCAAGTGGTTCTTTCAAGGTCTATACTTTCTTTTATACATGGATCCTCTCTCGGATTTTATGGCCTTGAGGCATTCTTCGGAATCTGGGCCCACCATCACTTCTCCATAGCTCGTAGGTTCATTGTTGTCTAGCAACATGACTTCCAAGACAGGATTACATACCACTCTAGAGTAGTATGCATCCTTGTCGACCTATGAGGTTTGGTAGTGACTTGATCCGAAGTTTCATGATCACTATCATAAGCTTCCACTTCAATTGGTGTAGGTGCCACAGGAACAACTTCCCGTGCCCTGCTACGCACTAGTTGAAGTGACGGTTCAATAACCTCATCAAGTCTCCACCATCCTCCCAATCAATTCTTTCGAGATAAACTTTTCCTCGAGAAAGGACCCATTTCTAGAAACAATCACTTTTGCTTCCAGATCTGAAATAGGAGGTATACCCAACTATTTTTGGGTATTCTATGAAGATGCATTTATCCGCTTTGGGTTCGAGCTTATCAGCCTGAAACTTTTTTACATAAGCATTGTAGCCCC
The DNA here is from genome assembly GCF_018294505.1 of Triticum aestivum. Lineage (NCBI taxonomy): Eukaryota > Viridiplantae > Streptophyta > Magnoliopsida > Poales > Poaceae > Triticum > Triticum aestivum. Next base: position 372,158,311 of record NC_057806.1, on the reverse strand, counting down.
AAACTTTTAAGAAACGACAGCTTAGGATTCTCTAAACCATAGTTCATACGGTGTCGTCGCAACAGAATTGTGTGGTGCCCTATTTAAAGTGAGTGCGGTTGTCTCTAATGCCTAACCCCTAAACGATAGTGGTAATTCGATAAGAGACATCATGGTATGCACCATATCCAATAGGGTGCAGTTGTGATGTTCGGACACACCATCACACTATGGTGGTCCAGGCGGTATTAGTTGTGAAACAATTTCCACAATGTCTTAATTGTGTGCCAAACTCATAACTCAGATATTCATCTCTATGATCATATCATAGACATTTTATCATCTTGTCACAATGATCTTCAACTTTACTCTGAAATTACTTAAACCTTTCAATAATTCAGACTTGTGTTTCATCAAGTAAATATACTCAGCATCTACTCAAATCATCTGTGAAGTAAGAACATAACGATATCCACTACATGCCTCAGCACTCATTGGACTGCACACATCAAAATGTATTACTTCCAACAAGTTGCTTTCTTGTTCCATCTTACTGAAAACGAGGCCTTTCAGTCATCTTGCCCATGTGGTATGATTTGCATGTCTCAAGTGATTCGAAATCAAGTGAGTCCAAACGATCCATCTGCATGGAGTTTCTTCATGCATATCTACCAATAGACATGGTTTGCATGTCTCAATCTTTTCAAAAACGAGTGAGTGCAAAGATCCATCAACATGGAGCTTCTTCATGCGTTTTATACCAACATGACTCAAATGGCAGTGCCACAAGTACGTGGTACTATCATTACTATCTTATATCTTTTGGCATGAACATGTGTATCACTACGATCGAGATTCAATAAACCATTCATTTTAGGTGCAAGACCATTGAAGGTATTATTCAAATAAATAGAGTAACCATTATTCTCCTTAAATGAATAACCGTGTGGCGATAAACATAATCCAATCATGTCTATGCTCAACGCAAACACCAAATAACAATTATTTCAGTTTAACACCAATCCCGATGGTAGAGGGAGCGTGCGATGTTTGATCACATCAACCTTGGAAACACTTCCAACACATATCATCATCTCACCTTTAGCTAGTCTCCGCAGCCTTTTATTTCGAGTTACTAACACTTAGCAACCGAACCGGTATTTATTACCCTGGTGCTACTAGGAGTACTAGTAAAGTACACAATAGTATGACGTATGTCCAAAATACTTCTGTCGACCTTGCCAGCCTTCTCATCTACCAAGTATCTAGGGTAGTTCTGCTTCAGTGACCGTTCCCCTCATTATAGAAGCACGTAGTCTCGGGTTTGGTTCAACCTTGGGTTTCTTCACTGGAGAAGCAACTGATTTGCCGTCTCATGAAGTATCCCTTCTTTCCCTTGCCCTTCTTGAAACTAGTGGTGTAACCATCAACAATTGAGCTCCTACTTGATTTCTACTTTCGCGGTGTCAAACATCGCGAGTTGCTCAAGGATCATCATGTCTATCCCTGATATGTTATAGTTCATCACGAAGCTCCAATAGCTTGGTGGCAGTGACTATGGAGAACCATCACTATCTCATCTGGAAGATTAACTCCCACTCGATTTAAGCGATTGCAGTACTCAGACAATCTGAGCACATGCTCAACGATTGAGTTTTTCTCCCTTTGCAGGCTTAAGAAACTTGTCAGAGGTCTCATACCTCTTGACGTGGGCACTAGTCTGAAATTCCAATTTCAGTCTTTGGAACATCTCATATGTTCTGCGACGTTTCAAAAACGTCTTTGGTGCCACAATTCTAAACCGTTAGTATTACGTACTGAACTATCACGTAGTCATCAAAACGTGTATGTCAGATGTTTCCTAACATCTACAGATGATGCTCGAGGTTCAACACACTGAGCGGTGCATTAAGCACATAACCCTTCTATGCAGCAATGAGGACAATCCTCAGTTCACGGACCCAGTCCGCATAATTGCTACTGTCAACTCTGAACTAAATTTTCTCTAGGAACATATCTAAAACAGTAGAACCAAAACGTGAGCTACGACATAATTTGCAAAGACCTTTTGACTATGTTCATGATAATTAAGTTCATCTAATCAAATTATTCAATGAACTCCCACTTAGATAGACATCCCTCTAGTCATCTAAGTGATACATCATCCGAGTCAACTAGGCCGTGTCCGATCATCACGTGAGACGGACTAGTCATCATCCGTGAACATCTTCATGTTGATCTTATCCACTATATGACTCATGTTCGACCTTTCGGTCTTCCGTGTTCCGAGACCATGTCTGTACATGCTAGGCTCGTCAAGTTAACCTAAGTGTATTGCATGTGTAAATCTGGCTTACACCCGTTGTATGCGAACGTTAGAACCTATCACACCCGATCATCACGTGGTGCTTCAGAACAACGGACCTTAGCAACGATGCACAGTTAGGGGGAACACTTTCTTGAAATTATTGCGAGGGATCATCTTATTTATGCTACCGTCGTTCTAAGCAAATAAGATGTAAACATGGCAAACATCACATGCAAATCATAAAGTGACATGATACGGCCAATATCATCTTGCGCCTTTGATCTCCATCTTCAAGGCGCGGCATGAGCACCATCGTCCTCGACATGACACCATGATCTCCATCATCATGATCTCCATCATCGTGTCTTCATGAAGTTGCCTCGCCAACTATTACTTCTACTACTATGGCTAACGGTTAGCAATAAATTAAAGTAATTACATGGCGTTTTCATTGACACGCATGTCATAAATAAATTAAGACAACTCCAATGGCTCCTGCTAGTTGTCATACTCATCGACATGCAAGTCGTGATTCCTATTACAAGAACATCATCAATCTCATACATCACATATATCATTCATCACATCCTTTTGGCCATATCACATCACATAGCATACCCTGCAAAAACAAGTTAGACGTCCTCTAATTGTTGTTGCATGTTTTACGTGGCTGCTATGGGTTTCTAGCAAGAACGTTTCTTACCTACGCAAAACCACAACGGTGATATGCCAATTGCTATTTACCCTTCATAAGGACCCTTTTCATCGAATCCGATCCGACTAAAGTGGGAGAGACAGACACCCGCCAGCCACCTATGCATCAAGTGCATGTCAGTCGGTGGAACCTGTCTCACATAAGTGTACGTGTAAGGTCGGTCCGGGCCTCTTCATCCCACAATGCCGCCGAATCAAGATAAGACTAGTAACGGCAAGCAAATTTAACAAATCATCGCCCACAACTACTTTGTGTTCTACTCGTGCATAGAATATACGCATAGACCCTTCCTCATGATGCCATTGTTGGGGATCGTAGCAGAAATTTAAAATTTTCTACGCATCACCAAGATCAATCTATGGAGTAATCTAGCAACGAGGGGAAGGGGAGTGCATCTACATACCCTTGTAGATTGCTAAGCGGAAGCGTTACTAGAACGCGGATGAGGTAGTCGTACTCCTAGTAATTCGGATCATGGTCGATTCCGATCTAAGCGCCGAACAACGGCGCCTCTGCGTTCAACACACGTGCAGCCCGGTGACGTCTTCCATGCCTTGATCCAGCAAGGACAGAGGGAGAGGTTGGGGAAGACTCCGTCCAGCAGCAGCACGACAGCGTGGTGTTGGTGGAGGAGCGCGGTACTCTAGCAGGGCTTCACCAAGCACTACGAGAGACGAGGAGGGAGAGAGGTAGGGATGCGCCTTGGGAGAGAGAGAGAGAGAGAGAGAGAGAGAGAGAGAGAGAGAGACTCATGTGTTGTGCATCCCCAAAACCTCCACTATATATAGGGGCAAGGGCAAGGGGAGGCACCCTAGGGTTTCCCCTGGGGGGGCGGCGGCCAGGGCAGATGGGATCTCCCCCTTGGGTGACTTGGCCCCCAAGCCAGGAGGTGGGAACACTAGATGGGGCGCCCCAAAACCCCCTGGTCACATGGGAATAGGTGAGGGGGGCGCACAGCCCCTTAGTGGGCTGGTTTGCCCCCTTTCCTTAGCCCGTGAAGCCCCCAACACTTGTAGGGGCTCCCGAAACAGCTTTCGGTCATGCTGGTCATCACCCGGTACCTCCGGAACACTTCCGGACTCCAAAACCCTTCATCCAATATATCAATATTCACCACCGGACGATTCCGGAACTCCTCGTGATGTCTGGGATCTCATGCGAGACTCTGAACAACATTCGGTAACCGCGTACATACTTTCCCTATAACCCTAGTGTCATCGAACCTTAAGTTTGTAGACCCTACGGGCTCGGGAATAATGCAGACATGACCAAGACATCTCTTTGGTCAATAGCCAACAGCGGGATCTGGATACCCATGTTGGCTCCCACATGTTCCACGATGATCTCATCGGATGAACCACGATATCAAGGATTCAGTCAATCCCGTATACAATTCCCTTTGTCTGCCGGTATAGTACTTGCCCGAGATTCGATCGTCGGTATCCCGATACCTTGTTCAATCTCGTTATGGGCTAGTCTCTTTACTTGTTTCGTAACACATCATCCCGTGATCAACTCCTTGGTCACATTGTGGACATTATGATGATGTCCTACCGAGTGGGCCCAGAGATACCTCTCCGTTACACGGAGTGACAAATCCCAGTCTCGATTCGTGCCAACCCAACAGATACTTTCGGAGATACCCATAGTGCACCTTTATAGCCACCCAGTTACGTTGTGACGTTTGGTACACCCAAAGCATTCCATCGGTATCCGGGAGTTGCACAATCTCATGGTCTAAGGAAATTTTACTTGACATTGGAAAAGCTTTAGCATACGAACTACACTATCTTGTGCTAGGCTTAGGATTGGGTCTTGTCCATCACATCATTCTCCTAATGATATGATCCCGTTATCAAAGACATCCAATGTCCATGGTCAGGAAACCATGACCATCTATTGATCAACGAGCTAGTCAACTAGAGGCTTACTAGGGACATGTTGTGGTCTATGTATTCACACATGTATTACGGTTTCCGGTTAATACAATTATAGCATGAACAATAGACAATTATCATGAACAAGGAAATACAATAATAACCATTTTATTATTGCCTCTAGGGCATATTTCCAACAGTGGTGGCGAGTTGTTTCGGGGCGGTGAGGCGATGCTGGGGCCGGCAGTTCGGCCGGTGGTGGCTGGCGGCTCAGGGGGGTGCAGGTTGAAGATGAACTGCAGGCCCTCCCTAAACTACATGTCAAGTGCCTCTCTGCTACCATTGCGTTCAGTTTCGACAGTAGTATTCAGATTCCACAGTAAATTTCAGTTTCGACAGTTAAGTTCAGAGTCAATAGTTTTTACCTCATCTGTTGTAGTCAGGTGGTTTTTGGTGATGTTAATTTTACATCCATTTTACATCATCTATTGGAGATGCTATTAGAATCCCACTTGAGATTGACGATGTCTGTCTTGTGCTGCTTCAGCCTTGACGTCTTACGGCTCACTAGAGCTGCTTCAATGACAGAACGATCCATCACAACAGAGTAGTGCCCTGGACGCCGTCTACAGATTCCTCAGATCTTCCTCCACACCTCCGACAGCCACCTCTGCCTCAACTGCTTCAGCGACCAACCCAATGATGCTGAGGTCAACATGGCTACGGCAAAGAGGCTGTACACTTGTTGCATCACTTATTACTATACATTCACGTCGATCCATTAGGGCTATTTTGGTTCAACGGAAAAACATCGATCCACTGGTTGTTACCATCACTCTAAATTTCTGCATGCTCTCCTTACATAATCTCACCATATTTTTTCGTATGCATGTCAGATATTGTACACAGTCATGCTGAACATGTAGAGAAAAAGAGAAGAGTTTTGCGCGGCAATACAATGTCATGCAGACATCGCTCCATGGTGAGTTCAATGGCAAACCCTCCCCACCCCTCTCCAGATTGTAATCCAGAGGAAGATATCTGTTCTGAGGCGGATTCGGACGCGGCTGATGTAACACCCCGAGACCGATGTGCCAGGTGTCCTCCAGTTATTCGCCGTTGGTGCCTTGTCATTGCTTGCGTGTCATGCATTGCATATCATGCCATTATGTGCATTTCATTTGCATACATGTTCGTCGCATCCGAGCATTTTCCCCGTTGTCCATTTTGCAATCCGGCGCTCCTATGTCACCCGGTGTCCCTTTCTACCTCTTTTCGTGTGCAGTTGTTAAACGTTTTCGGATTGGACCGAGACTTGTCATGCGGCCTTGGTTTACTACCGGTAGACCGCCTGTCAAGTTTCATGCCATTTGGACTTCGTTTGATACTCCAACGGTTAACTGATGGACCGAAAAGGCCTCGTGAGTGTTGCAGCCCAACACCCTTCCAAAGTGGCCCAAAACCCACCTAAACCCTCTCCATCATCTATAGTGTTCGATCATGATCACGTGGCCGAAAACCGAACCTCATTTGGACTCTCCTAGCTCCCTCTACCTATAAATATGTGCTCCCCTCCCGAAATTCGCGATACAAACCCTAGTATCCCTCCTCATCGCGCCACCGGACATGTCCGCGCCGCGCTGGACGCGTCCGCGCCACCGCCCGCAGCCACTCACAGCATGCCACACGCCCTGCAGCCCTCTCCTCCGCCGCCGGTGCAGACCACGGGGAGCCCGTCTCGGGCCGTCCAGGGCCCGATCCCGCGCGCCCGATCGCGCCTGCTTCGCCTCCCGATCCAGCCCGTCGCCGGTCGTCTTCTCCGCCGCCGCTCGCCGGAGCTTCGCCGGGATCTCGCCGGAGACCTCCAGCAGGCCGGCCCCATGCCTCTCCCTTCCCTTTCTCTCATCTGCTCTCGCTCTCCCTCACGAGCTCTTTCTCCATGAACCTCGTAGGAACACCATGGCCGCCCCGATCTACGCGCTCGCGCCGCCCCAAGCCGCCCCTTCGCCGGGAATGGGTTGCCCCGCGCCCGATCTACCCATTCACGGCCTTCCCGATGCTCGCCGGAGTTCCACGCCTCCACGCCATTGCCGTTGACTTCCGCCGGCGCCATCGTGTAGCAGAGAACGAGCTACCCCCGACCTGGATCCAGTTTCGCGCTGGTAGTTTTTCACTAAGTCCCAGAATTTTCATCTTATGTGCACTGGTTTGACCTAGCGTAACTTCCTGCTCGCAACTCCATTTTGCATGCATTTTATGTCAAAATGTTCATCTCGACGAGTACATCATTTCATCTCATTGCATAATTTTCATTTGAGCTCATCTTGATGCCCGAAATGCTGTTGGAAGAGGGCTATGTGATGAATTTGTCAGATCTGTTTCAGCAAATGGCATTTTGTAATTTTTGCCATGATTAATGTGTGCATGATATGATGTTGAGATCTACATGTGTTTTGTAAATGCCATGCCATATTTTCAGGTGTGCTTGCCATGTATTTTTGTGATATTTGTGGTGACTAGCACAAGATTGCAAAGTAGCGTAATCGGTAATGCTGATTTCAGGGACTTAGAATTTCACTAAGTCCTTGTTCTGATTTTGTCGTTATGCCATATGTTCATGTTGTTTCCTAGTGATCTGTGCCTCTTTTGAGGATGATCATTAATGATGTTTTGTTAACATTGTAGTGCTCTATCCATCCATATCTTTATTTGCATTTATGGATCAACCTAACTTGAGTCAATCAAGCTCTACTTTTGCTATTTCGTGATTCCTGGCAGATTGTTGACTTGTTAGCGATTTTGCCGAGGATGTTGCTATTGATCCGTGCATGCTATGTTGTTGTTATTGCCATGTCTAGCTTCTATGCCATGTCTTCTTGATGGGTGTATGCTTAGTTTGTCATGCCATGCTCTGTAGTGAGTGCATCGAGCTCGTAAACATGCCTACTCGTTAACTGTTTTGCATGCTCCAGTTTTTCACTAAGTCTGATATTTGTTTATGTTTTTGCCATGTTCACATGCTTGCAATTGTATTCTCTGATCCCTTTTGGCTCAAGGTCACTAAGGGACTTTTGTTAAGTGCTTTGAGTATCTTCATGCCATGCCTTTCCTTGCCATGATATGTTCCTGTAGCATGTAGTTTTCATGCTCTAAAGTGTGCTTCCTTATGATAAATTCCAGACTTGTGTTAATTTCACTAAGTCTGAAACCTGTTATCATTTGCACTTTTGCCAGACTTGTTTGAACCTGTTAATGAGTGAATTAGCCGTAGCTCAGTGTTCATCTTTTGTCAAGCATTTTGAGTGGATCACTTCCATGTATTTTGTTGCCATGTTTGAGTGCTGTAGCATATTTAACCTGTTGCATTTAGATGGCTACTTGCTGATTATCGCAGACCGGTGCCATATTTGTTTTGCTTGCCATTTCCAAACCGTGCATCCGATTTCGGTGATCTTTATATCGATTTCGACCGAAATCACCTCACCTTTCCAGTGGCACTCTTGGATTTCCAAGTTGAGGCCAGGTTCAATCATTCCTTTGCAAATCATGCATATGCATCACATACCGCATCCCGCATATCATACCATGTGCATGTGTGGTTTGCTTACTATGTTGTGTGCTTCTTTCCGGTGTTGCTTCTTCGAGTTGGTTACGATAACGTCGTGATTGTGTGGACCCGTTCATCTATGTCCGTTTGTCTTCTTCATGGACTCGTTCTTCTTCCTTGCGGGATCTCAGGCAAGATGACCATACCCTCGAAATCACTTCTATCTTTGCTTGCTAGATGCTCGCTCTTTTGCTATGCCTATGCTGTGATACCTACCACTTGCTTATCATGCCTCCCATATTGTTAAACCAAGCCTCTAACCCACATTGTCCTAGTAAACCGTTGTTTGGCTATGTTACCGCTTTGCTCAGCCCCTCTTATAGTGTTGCTAGTTGCAGGTGAAGACTGAAGTTTGTTCCTTGTTGAAACATGGAGATGTTGTTCCTTGTTAGAACATGTTTACTTGTTGGGATATCACAATATCTCTTATCTAATTAATGCATCTATATACTTGGTAAAGGGTGGAAGGCTCGGCCTTACGCCTGGTGTTTTGTTCCACTCTTGCCGCCCTAGTTTCCGTCATATCGGTGTTATGCTCCCGGATTTTGCGTTCCTTACGTGGTTGGGTTATAATGGGAACCCCTTGACAGTTCACCTTGAATAAAACTCTTCCAGCAAGGCCCAACATTGGTTTTACCATTTGCCACCTAGCATTTTCTTTCCCTTGGGTAGGCCTGCCCAAGGGTCATCTTTATTTAAAACCCCGGGCCAGTGCTCCTCTGAGTGTTGGTCCAACCTGTCAGCTATCGGTGGCCACCAGGGGCAACTCTGGGCTGGCCTACGGAACCTTGGACAATCCGGTGTGCCCTGAGAAAGAGATATGTGCAGCTCCTATCGGGATTTGTTGGCACATTCGGCTTTGCTGGTCTTATTTTACCATTGTCGAAATGTCTTGTAACCGGGATTCCGAGTCTGATCGGGTCTTCCCACTAGAAGCAATATCCTTTGTTGACCGTGAGAGCTTGTGATGGGCTAAGTTGGGACACCCCTACAGGGTTTTGAACTTTCGAAAGCCGTGCCCGCGGTTATGGGCAGATGGGAATTTGTTAATGTCCGGTTGTAGAAAACCTGAAGTTGACCTTAATTAAAATACATCAACCGCGTGTGTTGCCGTGATGGTCTCTTTCCGGTGGAGTCCGGGAAGTGAACACGGTGTTGGAGTTATGCTTGACATAGGTTGTTCTAGGATCACTTCTTGATCATAGTTTCACGATCGTGCTTTGCCTTCTCTTCTCGCTCTCTTTTGCGTACATGTTAGCCACCATATATGCTAGTCGCTTGCTGCAGCTCCACCTCATACCTTTTACCTTACCCATAAGCTTAAATAGTCTTGATCGCGAGGGTATGAGATTGCTGAGTCCCCGTGACTCACAGATACTTCCAAAACCAGCTTGCAGGTGCCGATGAGACGTGCAGGTGACGCAACCAAGCTCAAGGAGGAGCTCAATAAAGATCTTGTCCTTTATGTTGTTTCGTTTTAGTCGATCAGTAATGGAGCCCAGTTGGGGTCGATCGGGGATCTGTGTCTCATTTGGGGTAGTCTTATTTTATTTTGGTTCCGTTGTCGGACCTTGATTGTGTCTGGTTGATGTAATGCTTTATTCATGTATTTGTGTGAAGTGGCGATTGTAAGCCAACTATGTAACTCTTTCCCTTATGCATTACATGGGTTGTGTGAAGATTACCTCACTTGTGACATTGCTTTCAATACGGTTATGCCTCTAAGTCGTGCTTCGACACGTGGGGGATATAGCCACATCGAGGGCGTTACAGCTGACCACTCCTATTTACCCCCCAAGGTGTTTGCCCTACCTTGGGATGATGATGTTAGTCATATCATGCATATGTTGCCTTGCAGTGCCTACTTTTGACATCATATATGCCATCTGCTTAGTTTAGACATGTTCTGTAATGCCACCTGTTTAGTTTCTATATCATATATGGGAATTATGCAGCCTCATGTCTTTTAGCCAGCCATAATATATGTGAAATGTGCAATTCCATCCTGTTTAACCAGGCATCATATATTTGAATGATATCTTTCCCATCCTTTTCTTCATTACATTTCCATTTGTCGACAATATTTGTACATTAAACTATTCTTCCTGTGAATCAGCCATTTGGGTGGGAGATGGAAAAATCTGGAGTGAAAACAAGGCCTTCAGAGCAGACAGTGCTACATGTCGAAGCAGATCTCTTGTTGGGTCCCGATAGCTCCTCAGAGATGGATTCAGAGACAGATGACCAGTCCTATTCCCCCACTTAGGTGTATGGTCTAACTTGGCATGGTTATACTACTCATATCATGCAGACGGTGTCTTGCATTGCATAGTTTAGACATCATATACACAATATTCAACACCATGTTCTTAGTTCAGACATCATATCGAATGCCCTCTGTTTAGCATATAAATCACATATGTGAATTAAATGATGTGATCCTGATTACTTAGATAACATGTAGGTGAATTATGTCATGCGATCATGTTTAGTTATTCATCATATCTTTGAATTATGTTATGCTATGCTATCCAGTTTAGATAGACATCATATATGTGAAATTATGTCATGCTATCCGTTTTAGTTAAACAATATACATGTCAACTATTTTATGCCCTGTTTTTTCCACACTATCTATTGCATCTGTCTCTCATGCAATGTCTGTACATTCAACTATGTTTCCTGTTTATCAGCCATTTGAATTGGAGCAGGTGATGCCAGTATCTAGCGGACTAAAAACATGGTCTTCAAATAAAACAGTGCTACCTCTTGGTGGGGATAGCACCCCGGTTGTACATGCACAAGAACCAGACCTACCACACATAACCCAAACTCTCGCAGATTGTACCCCTAGTACGATGGACAGAGAACCAGCTTCACCCAATCTAACCCCAACCCCAGCCGATAGTAACCCAGTTCCTGTTGACACAGGACCATCTCCACCATAGAGCTCCCAAACAAGAGCAGTTACTAAGGCAGCTCCAGTGCCCAAAGGGCCAGTACTATCACGGCGAACCCCAACTCCAGTAGTTAGTACGCCTATTCCCGTGGAGGAAGCACAACCAGCTAGTCGTAGTTTAGCATCTATCGCATTTGATGTTGTTAAATCGTATGTGTGTATCTTCCCATCATGGAAACATTATACTGAAGATGAAGGAAAATGCCAGTTGCAGGTGTTTGTCCAGGAGTTATGTGTAAGTAATGTTATTCATGGCAATTACTTTGCTTCGTCCCATACATCCTACCTCCATGATGGTTATAATACAACAAATTTTCCCATTTTTCTCTATAGAGAAGGACCGATTTGGAAACTTAGGATGAGGTAACCTGTGCTAATATCTCTGCTATCTTTAAGAATGCTTGGTGGCAGTATCGGAATTACCTGAAGAAAACATATTTCACCGGCAAAGAAACTCATCAAATTCCCTTACGTTCTCCTGAGACACATTTACTGGACGATGACTAGGAATGCCTTGTTCCGTACTGGTCCCAAACCAAGAATGTGGTAAGGTCTATGAGCTCATTTTCTATTTTTAAGTATTATATTCTTGCGTCTTACTGTACTCTGTTCATGTAGAACAAGTGCCTAAACCTGAAGAACAACTATTCTAATTTAAGATTCCATTGCTACCATAGGACATAGATATATGTTTGTTTGATGCTTTTATTATGTACTAGTACTTGGCAATAGAAGACTTGGTAGTTTAATCCTGTCCACCTTACTAATGAACTGGTTCACCGAAATGAGTTTCATATAGTAGTACATGCTAAACTTGTTATGTGTCTGCTTGTTTCTTCTTTCAGAATGCTGACAGAATATTGGGGAAGAGTGCCTTATTAAGCAACGGTAAAGGAAGTAATGCAGATAAGGTTCAGGATAGAGACACATCCTATCTTGGTTTAGTGTTGGAGTTACTAGCCACTACCGCTTGCACAAGCTATTCAAACTCACTGTCTGAATCAGTTCAGTTTCTTGAGTCTCAACTACAAGCTGAAAGACATTGATCAGCTGTGCTGCAACAAGAAGCGGAAGGACTGCGGAAGTCCCTGGAGCATTTAGATGCATACTTTCTGGTGAAACAACAAGTGTTGGAGGATTTTAGTGCCAAACAGGACAAAGCTAATCAGCTTGCTAAGCTTATTGCCAGCATGGTGGATACCCAGGATAATGTTTCTTGAGCTCTTCTGAAGTTGTTTCAGTTATGCTCTTGTTTTGCTGCCGCGTTTATTTGCACTGGTGGCCAATTTTGACGGCCAGTGTATATGATATGCTGCTTTGTTCCCTATATTTGCATTGGTGGCGAACTTTGATGCCTAGTGGATGTAATATGTGTAATAGTCGTGATAGCCTAGCGTTAGTTGCTTGCTTATTTATTTCCTTGTTGTCTTGTTTATTTGTTTGCTTGTAGTCATTGCAGTTCTTTTTCTGCGGTTAACTAGTGGCTGCAATAACCTATTTTTTAAAACTAGGCCACAATAACCATGGGCTAATATTTACTGTAGTGACACTGGGCCTCCTACGGGCCGTAGAAACAGTGGGCCTTCTACAGGCGGTAGAAACAGTAGGCCTTCTACGGGCTGTAGAAACAATGGGCCTTCTATGGGTCGTATCATCAATGGGCCTTATACGGGCCGTATGGCCGATTGGCCAAACATGGGCAAATAACAAGCTGCATTATGGTCGTAAATGGGCTAGAGTTGGAATCGTCCGTTCATGGGCCGACCGTAACGTGCCATCGTTAATAGGCCATATTTGATGACGCTATGAAAACGACCCAACATATTAACGGACCACAAACGGGCTGACTGTAACCACGGGTTGAATTTGGCCCACAAGCAGAAAATGACAGTAATGGGCCGTAAGTAAACGAATGCTGGAAATGAGCCCAAGAATAAATGGGCTCTGAGAAGGCCGAAAGATAACATGGGATGGACACGGCCCAATGGAATAACGGGTCGTTAATGGGTATAAAGTGATACACTGTTCATTACGGGCCAGTTTCACCATGGGCCGTTAATAGGTCAAGAGTTACATAGGGCCTCATATGGGCCGAAAGACGTCATGGGCCATACATGGGCCAGAAGTGAAAACAGGTTGGAATCATATTGGATGGCCCAGATGACGCTACTGGGCCTAATTCGGATAGGGCGTAACAGGCCTTGGGTTAGCGGGCTGTAAATGGGCTATATGCAAACATGCCGTTAACAGGCTTTCCACGGGCCGGCCCGCCACCTTTTGACCAAGTCAAACGGGTCGTCCTTTTCACAGGAATGGGCCTCTGTTGGGCCGTGCCACGTGTCGATGTATCATAGGCGCCTATCCGACCCACTGACGAGCTGACATGTGTTTCGTCCGGCTAATAAGAATTTTACACGTGGAAATTTCCCATTGGTCAGGGCTGTTAACGGGTTATCAGATCCAAAACCTGACCCGATAGCTTAATGGCGTTCCGTTATGGTGGATGCCACGTGTCGGTCACCCTTGACGAAAGCACTTCTGTGACGCGTGATTTATCGTCATGGAAGTGGACACTTCCATGATGATAATTTTGGTAATGTCATGGAACACTTCTACGACAGCACAGGTATGACTATCTTGATTCTGTCATAAATTTATCATGGATGTACATGCATGACAAAAAACGCGACCTACTGTGACAAACACGTATCATCACGGAAGTGTATTTTTTTGTAGTGATGTCGTGAGACCAATATGTTTGAAAATTCTTTCTCATTTACTGTACATGGAATTAACTCGCGCATAAGTACATATATATGATTTTTCAAACCGTTTTGGTTAGGCGTTGCATGTAGATGTAGTTCAAATTTGAATTATGGTCATTAAATGGCTAGAAATTCACTTAAATGTCTTTAAAAGGTCAAATGACCCCTAGAATTTTCAAAAATTTCACATTACTGTTGTAGTAGTGCATGTTAGACATAGAAAAAAATTGAACGTCGTAAGAGGAAGCTATCTCCCGTTCATCATCAAACATGCATTGTTCCCTCTCGGAACCATGAGCCTTCTAGTGAGTTGCTCCCGTTTGTGAGGGGTTTGTGTCCAAACTTTCGTCAAACATGCCAATTTCTTTACCACATCATCTTGGTGTCATGACATTACATCAAACAAAGTTTCATGTTTTTCTGATCATTTTTTATTTTTTGTAATTAAAATGCCATGTGACTCCATGCATACGTTTGCATGTGTCCCTGTCTTGAGACCAATATGTTTGAAAATTACTTCTAATTTACTGCACATGGAATCAACTCGCACACAACTACACAAATATGATTTTCAAACCATTTTGGTTAGGCGTTGCATGTAGATGTAGTTCAAATTTGAATTACAATCATTAAATGGCTAGAAAATCACTTAAATGTCTTTAAAAGGTCAAATGACCCCTAGAATTTTCAAAAATTTCACATTACAGTTGTACTAGTGCACGTTAGACATAGAAAAAAAATTGAAGGATGTAAGAGGAAGCTATCTCCCGTTTGTCATCAAACATGCATTGTTCCCTCTCGGAATCACGAGCCTTCTAATGAGTTTCTCCGGTTTGTGACGGGTGTGTGTCCAAATTTCGTCAAACATGCCAATTTTTTTCCACATCATCATGGTGGCATGACATTACATAACCAAGGTTTCATGTTTTTCTGATCATTTTTTTAATTTTTTGTAATTAAAATGCCATGTCACTCCATGCTTAATTGTGTCATAGCCGTTAGACCAATATGTTTGAAAATTCCTTCCAATTTACTGCACATGGAATTAAATTGCACACAAGTACACAAAATATGAGTTTCAAACCGTTATGGTTAGCTATTGCGGTCATGAAATAGCTAGAAAATCACTTAAATGTCTTAAAAGGTCAAATGGCCCCTGAAATTTTCCAAAATTTGACATGGCAGTTGTATTAGTACTACAAAATTTCTCGTACATTTAAAACACCACCCGTTGCCACTGTACTCCAAATTCGTCTTTCACAGCTAATAAAAAATATCTACAACATCACACACAGTTGTTTTCTAGGAAACGTTTGCGACGAAAATATCTGGGTCTTTTTAAGTCTCCCTCCTTAAGCTTCACCGGCTCGTCTGCTCCTTTGCTGGCAACCTCCAAATCCACAAATCCCGACCTATTGGAGATATCCCCTAGACGCAATCATGTATGATGATATTTCCTATGTGTTTATGAATAAAGATAGTCCTTGGACATTATCAATGATGTGTATCAGCAAGTACATGACTTGGTTGTGGGACTATGCATTGCATGATGGCTGTCCTAAAAGGTCCCTTGTCGAAAGGGCTGTGTGGACGCGCAGCCAACTAGACTAGCATATAACACGGTCGATGGCTTGGTCTCATATCCATGGGCATTGGATGCTAAGCGAGTAATATGGACTTGGAAGGATCTGGTCGGATTCGACGTAGTCGGATCCGAGTCGAGATAAGGTCTGAGTCGGATAGACCCAACTATGAGACGCAGCGATATGTCATCTGTGAGTCTCTAGTACAACATACATTCTATGTCCTAAGACCTGAGCTGGCGCATGTACTCGGGATGGTGACAAACTTGCTTTGGGCCAACCAAACGCTACTTCATGACTGGGTAGTTACAAAGGTAGGTTTCGGGCTTGTCCAGACCCATGCTGCGAGACATGGTCGAGCAAGATAGGATTTGCCCCTCCGTCAGGAGAGATATACTCTGGGCCCCTCGTGTGATCCGACCAGTATAAGCATGGCCATGCGACAAGGATTATGAGATAATCTGGTTTGTGGTCGGCATCACTAGAACAAGAAAGAGGTCGAGCTAGCACAAGGATGACAGACTCGCCTTGAGCCCGACAACATATATCGTGTGGCAAAAGGAATGGAAGTATGATGTACAGGTTCGCCTAACCAGCTTCATAGTCTGCTTGGTGTTCGGCGTGCCTTTCTAGGGGCCGCTACCAATCGTGCAATTCGGAGCTGATCTGAACAGCGACCAAGCCGGCTTGAACCTAAGGGGTCGCGCGCTTAAGGGAAGGAACCTATGAGGTTCCAAGGACACTGGTCGGATGTGATCCGAGCTGTATTCAGATTGAGGCTGAGTAGACTTATGGGCTTTAGGGTCCGTGCGAGGCCCAAGTGTTGAGCCCATGACGGACGCCTATACAAAGTGGAGGTGCCGCACAATCATGTGGTTGATCGCTTCGGCACTGTCACTAGGGTTTGCATGTGTTGCGAATAGACACCTCCACTCACCGCTGGTTGTGTGATCGGACCTAGTAGTCCGCCGCACAACATTCCTCCTGCACGCGCGAATACCGTTAGAGGCGGTGCACCTGTGCCGCTTCAGCAAACTTGTACGTGGGATCCGGCAACCGGCTGTTCGAGGGAGATCGGACGAGGAGGACACGACCCACGCGGACGCGCTGCACCAACTCTTCTTCCGCTGCACGACACTGTGCGTCTAGTGTTAACAAACTGTGATCCATCTCCCGTAGCATGTTCTTGGTTGTTCTGTGCATAGGAAAATTTTAATTTGCAGTCGATGCACCCTACCGTAGAACCCAACATGACCCCCATTCCCGCACCCCTTCTTGCAAAGATAACGCCATGGAAACGCTTCGTGAAGGCCCGTACGATGCCCCCCCCCCCCCCGAGCACCGCCGCCTGCGCCGAGAGCGCGGCCGCCTACACCGAGAGTGTTGTCGCATCCATGTTGAGCACAGCCGCGTCCGCCGAGAGGGTGTCTGCGGCAGCCGACAGGGCAGCTGCAGCTGCTACTGTGACGGTGGCTGCAAACGCCGAGAGTTCTCGAGGTACCTTCTGTGCTACGATGTCGCCCTGGCCCGGGTCGAGGCCATCCACGCCAAGATCGAGGATGCACACACCAAGATATTCCAGGCCACCTCGGACTCTAGCATGGAACTCACGTCTGAAAAGGCGGTGGTGGTCATGGAGCACCTGCTTCCTCATGAGGTCACCGAGCAGGAGCTGGAGATGCAGGAGGCGGTAGAGATCGAGGAGCGCCGGGAGGACGAGTTGCGCGTGGCCGACGTCGAGGTAGAGAGGAGTCAGTCCGTCAAGGGATCGGTGGTGGAGTACCAATGCGAGCTCTGGCGCATCCACTACTACGAGTACCACAACCTTGAGGGTGGCGCCGAGGACGAGGACGAGTACGAGGACACTGTCGACTTCAGGAGGGGGGATGCCGAGTCCACCAACGATAGCATGTCGCCAGGACAAGTCATCAACGTCTCATCTCACACTGGCGATGCATAGGCCGGCGTGGCGGCCAATTTGTTAAAATTATGCGTACTTAGGCTTTGTTTTAATGCTGGTCTTTTGGTAGAGCAATGTTTAGGTCAATTGGCTCTGTTTAATTACTAAAATTGCTCGATTCAGTAAGTGTGGTTTGTCTGCTATACGCTCTTTTGTGTGCCCAAATTAGCAAGAGATGTTAAATCATGCAATGACGTACCCGGGGAAATGTCCACCAAAATTTGAATTATCAAACTCCTCCCATGCGCGTAAAGTAGAAGAATCGTTTGTGATGCACACAATCGTTCAAAATGAAAGGTCCGGTGGCACCGCACGCAAAGTTTCCCTCCACATTTCCAAAATTTTGGCCTACCGCCAAAATATCTACCCCACCCCTTCCCCACCCCTTTTCTCCCCGACCAAAAGTCACATTTCCCTTGTTTCCTCCTTCCTTCCTTCCTTCCTTCCTTCCTTCCTAAGCTATAGCCGCTTCCTCGCTCTCGCCGTCTTGCATCCTACTGCCGGGGTCACCATGGTCTTCTTCAAAGACCTGTCCAGCGGTTCCTCCTCCTGCGACGACTCCTTCACCACCCGGGTATGCCTCTCTTCTATCTCTCGGGCTATGACTTGGAATGAATGATTTTTACCCGGTGGTCGATTTGAGTCATTTCTTCCTCTTGTAGCTCCCTGGGACCATCAGTGGCAACGAATGGAGCGGGGTGGCTGAAGATCTATCTGCTCGTTGTCACCATTAATCTCCATGCATGAAGCTAGTTGCGTTTGATTCTGTGGACAGTGGGAGTAAGTTTCTGGCATGTGCAGAGAAGGTTAGACCCTCTTTCGTTGTTACAAATCATTTGTTAGATGTGATTCAGACACTGTCACGGTCCCAACCCATTTATACAATACCTTCAACCAAATGCATCCTAAGACAGTGTCACAGTTTGTACCTAGTATCTTTAATTGTTGCCATCTCATCAGCCGTGCCATTAGAAAATTATTTGGCACCTCTTCAGCAGTTTGTGCAGCCAACTTTGGTCCATACACCCGAGCAGCCAAGCAGTAAAATACTACATAAATCTTTATGGTACGAAGGAACTGGGCATCGGAGCAACTACGTGATCCGGAGTCCGGGTGCCTATTTTTATTTTTGCTACATCGGCTTGCCAGTGCAGGGCACCGGTGCGAGATGTAGCAACAGTTGTCTTTACCTCAGTTTTGGCATACATAGTGGACGGCCCTAGTGCTATTAGTTCTATGTTACTAAAATTGTGCATGTACACACCTGTTAGTATCAATTTGCTATCATCCAAACACTGTCGCTATGTTGTTGTAGTTATATTTACCTTCCTCATAAAATGTTCAATTTGTTATTTATTATACATGAGTAAGAACTTGTAGCGTCGTTGTAGTTAATTATAGCTTCTGATGTTCCGGAATTTGGTTGTTGTCTCAGTACCAATTATTTCATTTGCACATTGATCTTTTTGAGAAGATATGTCATAATTAACATGTTTCTTCAGTTTTTCAAGATAAGAGTTGGTGATTTTCTATGTTGCTATAAACCCATTTCCCCTACAATTTTTCGGAAGTGTTCTTACTTGGAGTGGGTTGATCAAGAGTGGCCACAGTCTTTGAAGATGTGCGTAGCGAAGCTCTGGAGCATGTATGAGGAAGAGAACAAATGTAGGCTTAGAGAAACTGTTGTCA
This sequence comes from Triticum aestivum, assembly GCF_018294505.1. NCBI lineage: Eukaryota > Viridiplantae > Streptophyta > Magnoliopsida > Poales > Poaceae > Triticum > Triticum aestivum. Next base: position 372,138,869 of record NC_057806.1, on the reverse strand, counting down.
ACGCTGAAGAATACATGAAGATGCAGGATAAAAAGTTGAAGGTGGAGAATGAGCTCAGATTTTTTAAATCAGACTTTGCTAAAATGGTGTTAACGAAGGACAAGGCACCTTCCCAGTTGGCCCGTGCAAAACAGGTTCTTACTAAACTAAAAGTAGAGGTGGATAAGACGAGTCTGGATGATCTCGATCAGGGAAATGAATATATTGTTCTTATGAAGTTGAACTAGCTATATGATGTACCATGCTGTTTTCATGTAGCTATCGTACTGTGATGTTATAATATATTTATGTGCCTGATATGAAATTGACAAACAGATGTTCGATATGAAATGTGAATTTACATAATACTAGAATTATTAATTGTAAACTAATAAACCTGCTAAATGTGTCATGGACCTTTGCAAACGGTTCTAGCAGTAAAAGCGCTTGCGATGGATAGCCCAATGCCACACAGTTTTCTTCATCAAATCGTGTGTGATATAGTTGATAAAAGCAAACAATTAACCAAGGCAGACCGTGTGTGATAGTTACACCTTTCCCACATGAGCCTACAACTAAAATTGTGTGGGATTTACGTACGAACGGAAACGTTTTCCCTGGATTGACTGTGTGGGATGTACATAAGAATGGAAATGTATTCCTTGGATTGACTGTCTGTGATATACATACGAACGGAAATGTTTTTCTGGGATTCCCCGTGTGGGATGTACATACCTATGGAAATGATTTTCTGGGATTCACCGTGTGGGATCACTACAAAAAAAAGACACATCCATGACATTTTGGGCCGAACGAATATTTTTTCTGTCATACATATGACACTTCTATGACGATAATTATGACAAAACCCGGTATCATCATAGATGTGGTGGGCTCCTACTTCTGTGACAAAAAATCATGACAGAAAATGGGTCTTCGTCCTAGGTGGGCCGGAGACGCAGCTGCATGACATTCTTTGGGCCGTCCATGATGGAAAAAACCGTGGTAGAAGCGAGGGGGAGGAAAATTTCGGGGAGTTCCTAGTTATGGTGGGAGGTCAGTGGCCGAGCGATGCGTGCTTCTCTCGTACACGTACGCGCGTGTGTGCGAGGCGTTGGGCTCTAACTGAACCCGAGCGATTGCACTGCAGGCTACGCATTACTGAACCCGAGCGAGCGATCGATGGCTGTTAACTGAACCCGATCGAGCGATTCCTTCGCTACTGCTGCTAACTGAAGCCGATCGATTGGATGAACAGTGAGCGTTGCAGGGGGGTTCGATGAACAGTGAGTGGTGGCGTTGCCTCTAGATGAACAGGACCCCGTGGTCTGGTGGAGGGCTGGATGAATAGTAGATGGTGGAGGGGTGCCCGTGGAGGGGTGGTTGAACAGGACGACGTGGTGTGGAGGGTTGGATGAACGGTAGATGGTGGAGGGGTGCCCGTGGAGGGGTGGTTGAACAGGACGACGTGGTGTGGAGGGCTGGATGAACAGTAGACGGTGGAGGGGTGCCCGTGGAGGGGTGGTTGAATAGGACCTCGTGGTGTGGAGGGCTAGATGAACAATAGACGGTGGAGGGGTTGTTGAACAGTAGCCGGTGGAGTAGCGCGCGGTGGAGGCTGGATGAACAGGAGCCCGTGGAGGCTGGATGAACAGGAGCCCGTGGAGGCTGGAGGAGGTCGACGATGGAGATGAACAGTATCCCGTGGAGTCCCGTTTTGCGGTATGCCACACCCCTCCCGATGAACAGGAACCCCGTTTCGACCGTAGCGCTCCAACACAAGTCTGTTTCGTCCGTTTTGCGGTATGCCGCACCCCTCCCGATCAACAGGACCCCCGTTTCGACCGTAGGAGGTCCGTTTCCTCCGTTTTAGGGTACGCCAGACCCCTCCCGATGAACAGGATCCCGTTTCGAACGTGGCCGGTCGAACACAAGTCCGTTTCCTCCGTTCTGCGATACGCCAGGCCTCGTTTCCATCGCCTATTCCGTCCAAGCCCTCCCGATGAACACGACGCATTCCATTGCCTCCCCATGAACACGACGCATTCCGTTGCCTCCCCATGAACATGACGCATTCCATTGCCTCCCCATGAACACTACGACGACGTTGATTCTCTGTTCTGATCCAGCCATGTACACGAGCCCTGGCCGTATGTATGCGTGAGTAGGCGTTTGAGACCCCGCCCCTATGTACACATACGTGGCCGTATTTTCTTTCTTGCACCCTGGCCGCTGTACGTACGTGTACATGCTACGTGCGCGCCTCTACTACGACACGTGCACGCCTCTACATCGACCAATATATATGTACGTACATGTTCCTGACCAGAATGACAACGCTACGTACGCTTCGACCAGGTGGGTCTCGACTGGCAGGCACTTCCTTGCGTGCGAAGATGTAGCTGGTGGGTCCCAGCAGTCAGGGGGGCGAAATACGGTGGCCCGTCCGGTGGGTCCCCGCTGTCAGGTGGAGGAATAATTATTTTGCACGTAATAAGGAGGCACTTCCTTGCTGCGGCCGTGGACCCAGCTGTCAGCCTCTCCACGTACAGTCCACGTCCAATGGAAGCCGTTCCTTGACCACATTGACCACGCCGCGCCGAGAGCACCAGGGCGGTGGACGACGGCGAGGCCTAGGAAGGGAAGACGCAGAGCCGGGGAAGACGCGGCAGTGGATGCCCACGCGTAGAGGAGTACGAGGGTTCACTGGTTCACGGCGGTGTGAGGCTGTCATTGCTGCAGAATAACAGGGGGTGTGGGTGAGTAGAGGGATGGCCTGGCCAGCGGTGGGAGTAGTAGGGGGTGGTGAGGCCTCCACCGCATCGCAGCCGGCCACGGGAGGCAGGAGCACGAGGCACGACCGACGCTAGTTTGGGCGGCTGGAGCAAGAATACCAGAGGTTGAAGAAGCACTACGACCATTGGATGGACATCGTACGGTAACTGGAGCTAGAATCGTGCATATTTACTAAGTTGACAAAGCCCTCCATCCCCGTCAACTTAGTAGGCCCACAAGTTAGCCTCCCAACAAGGTGGGTCCCAGCTAGCAGGGGGTATTCATTTTTTTGAGCGTAATAAGGAGGCACTTCCTTGCATGCGAAGATATAGCTGGTGGGTCTGAGCTGTCAGCGGCGGTAACGTTTTTTCGCAAAATACAGAGGCCCTTTCGGTGGGTCTCTGATGTCAGGTGGAGGAATCATTATTTTGCGTGTAATAAGGAGGCATTTTCCTGCGCGTGGCCATGGACCCAGCTGTCGGCCTCTCCACGTACAATCCACTTCAGATGCATGTCGGTCGTTGACCATGTTGACCAGGCCGCGCCGAGAGCACCAGGGCGGTGGACGACGCTGAGGCCTAGGAAGGGAACGACATGGAGGCAGGGAAGACTCGGTAGTTGTTTCCCATGCGGAGGGGAGTACGACTGTACGAGGGTTTACTGGTTCGTCTGCCGTCGCCAGAGAATAACAGCAGGTGTGGGTGAGTAGAGGGGTGGCTAGGCCTGCTATGGGAGTTTGGTGGGGCGGTGAGGCCTGCGCGGCAGCACAGTCGGCCGCGGGGAGGAGGGAGCAGGCAGTCCCGCCGGCGTTTGTTTGAGCGGCTGGAGCAGGAAGAGCAGAGATTGAAGAAAGCACGACGGCCGCTTGATGGACATCCAACAGTCACTGCTTGTGCGTCAATCTTTTTTTAGGAAAGCCTCAAATCTGTGGAAAATAGCATACAACCAATCTGCCATTATTTCTAATAATTTACAGCGCATTTGCTAATTCTTAAGGTTTTTTTGGAACCCATATTCTTTTTGTTAGCATTACAGCCCATATTGTGGCCACGGTTAAAAAATTAATGAAATTTTGCATATTCCGGTGCGGTCCGAATTGTTTTTAATCCCGAAATTTCGACTCACATTCAAACTGATTTTAAAAATAATTGTATATCAATATAAAATCCAACAAATTCTCCATGCATAAAAATTAATGTAATTTAAAATCTCGAAATGAAAAAAAGATATTTTAAACTAATTGCCGGTTTGATGTGTTTTAAAAATGTACATCCCATTTCTCATTATTGATTAGCCATTTTCTCGGCTAGCCGAATGAAGCTCTCCTCGTCTTGAAAGATTTGCAGCCCTATAGGCCTGACAAAGCGGCTTACTTGGAAAATCACAAAAAAACTGGGCTGTGGCCGTGGACCCAGCTGTCAGCCTCTCCACGTACAGTACTCTTCCGATGGAAGTCGGTCGTTGACCACATTGACCACGCCGCGCCGAGAGCACCAGGGCGATGGACGACGACGAGGCCTAGGAAGGGGACGATGCGGACCCGGGGAAGATGCGGCAGTGGATGCCCACACGGAGAGGAGTACGAGGGTTCACTGCAGGATTATAAATGATCTACTCGAATAGCCGTGTCCGTGTAAAGGACTTCTGGGTTGCCTATAACAGTTCATAGACAAGTGAAAGTGGATACTCTAAAACTCGCAAGATAAGTGTGAGTGCTATGGATGGCCTTCTCGTAGGGAGACGGGAGCGGATCCATAGTGGTGTATTGAATGGTGAATATGTGGACTCGTGTGCACCACCTCAAAAGAGTTGCTTGCAATCGTAGTTCAGGTTAGCCACTGAGTCAAAGCTGGCTTGCTGCAGTTAAACTCCACCAGCCCCCCTTGTTGATACTGATGCATATGTAGCTAGTTCTGATGTAAGTCTTGCTGAGTACCTTTGTACTCATGTTTGCTTAATTTATGTTTTGCAGAGAGATTTCAGTCTCGCTAGTAGTTCCGCGTGGACTTCGATGTTTAGCTTGATACCTCAGCTATGATCTGGTGCCCTCGGCAGGATCTGGTAGATAGTCAGGCTTCTCAGCCTTTTTCATTTATAGATGTCTGTACTCAGACATGTTAAAGCTTCTGCATGTGCTTTGGTTTGTATGCTCGGAATGTTGGGTCATGAGAACCATGTTTGTATTTCTGGCTCCTCGGAGCCTAATGAATAAATACTGAGTCGTAGAGTTATGTTGTGATGCCATGTTGTATTTACACATATCGAGCATATTGTGTGTATGATTGAAATTCTTGGTATGTGTGGGATCTGACAATCTAGTTGTTTATCTTTGATAGCCTCTCTTATGGGGAAATGTAGTCTTGTGCTTCCATGAGCCATAGTAGTCCGCTACAGCCCGGTTCGCCGGAGTCCTGCTAGCCCAGCACTACTGCTCAGGACACTTGACTGGCCGACATGTGTTTCATTTCGTTCCTGTGTCTGTCCCTTCAAGGAAATGTCACGCGGTGACCTCCGGAGTCCTAGCTAGCCTACTACAGCCCGGGTTACCAGAGTCCTGTTAGCCCAGTGCTACAGCCCGGATTCACATGCTGCTGACCGACATGTTCGAAGTTGATTCATGTATGCCTGTCCCCATGGGTTAGTGCCGCTTTGGGTTCACGACTAGCCATGTCGGCCTGGGTTCTCTGTCATATGGATGCTAGCGACACTATCATATACGTGAGACAAAAGGGCGCAAACGGTCCCGGGCCATGGTAAGGCAACACCCGTGGGAATACCGTGCGTGAGGCCGCAAAGTGATATGAGGTGTTACCAGCTAGATCGATGTGACTTGGAATCGGGGTCCTGACAGATAGCATGGGCCAGCGATGGGAGTAGTAGGGGGCGGTGAGTCCTCCGCGGCATCACAGCCGGCCATGAGAGGCAGGAGCACACGGCACGACAGGCGCAACTTTGGGCGGCTGGAACAAGAAGACCAGAGGTTGAAGAAGCATTACGGCCATTGTATGGACATTGTACGGTCACTGGAGCTAGAATCATTCATATTGACTAAGTTGACAAAGCCCTCCATCCTCGTCAACTTAGAAGACCCACAAGTCAGCCTCCCACCATGGTGGGTCCCAGCTAGCAGGGGGAGTATTCATTTTTCTGTGCGTAATAAGGAGGCACTTCTGGTGGGTCCGAGCTGACAGCGGGGGGGGGAACGTTTTTTCGCGAAATATGGTGGTCTGTCAGGTGGGTCCTAGCAGTCAGGGGCAAACGTTTTTTCACGAAATACGGTGGCCCGTCCGGTGGGTCCCAGCAGTCAGGGGGGAAACATTTTTTCCGTGAAATACTGGTGGCTTGTCCGGTGGGTCCCTGTTGTTAGGTGGAGGAATAATTATTTTGCGCGTAATAAGGAGGCACTTCCTTGCGGCTGCCGTGGACCCAGCTATCAGCCTCTCCACGTACAGTACTCTTCCGATGGAAGTCGGTCGTTAACCACATTGACCACGCCGCACCGAGAGCACCACGGAGGTGGACGACGGCGAGGCCTAGGAAGGGGACGACGCGGAACCGGTGAAGACGTGGCGGTGGATGCCCATGCGGAGAGGAGTACAAGGGTTCACTGGTTCGGCTGCGGTGTGAGGCTGCCGTCGCCGCAGAATAACAAGGGGAGTGGGTGAGTGGAGGGATGGCCTAGCCAGCGGTGGGAGTAGTATGGGGACGATGAGGCCTCTGCGGCAGCACAGCCGGCCACGGGAGGCAGGAGCATGCGGCACGACCGGCGCTGCTTTGGGCGGCTGGGGCAAGAAGACCAGAGGTTGAAGAAGCACTACGGCCGTTGGATGGACATCATTGACCACGCCACGCCGAGAGCACCAGGGCGGTGGATGACGGCGAGGCCTACGAAGGGAACGACACGGAGCCGGGGAAGACATGGCAATGGCTGCCCACGCGGTGGAGAGTACTAGGGTTGAGTGGTTCGGCTGCCGTCGCCGAAAAATAACAGGAGGTGTGGGTGAGTAGAGGAATAGACAGGCCAGGGATGCGAGTATTATGGGGCCGTGAGGCCTTCCCGGCAGCACTGCCGGCCACGGGAGGCGGGAGCAGGCGGTTCCGACGGCGCTGGTTTGGTTGGCTGGGGCAGGAAGACCAGAGACTGAAGAAGCACGATTGCCGTTAGATTGACATCTAACGGTCTGACGCTGGTAGAGTCGATTGTTGACTAAGTTTCTTTTTTGAGAAACCTTGTGTACGCATGAACTTAGTAGGCCCACAAGTCAGCCTCCAAATCTGTGGCAGACAACATAAAGCCCATTTGCTATGTTTTATAATTTGCAGCCCATTTGCTAATTCTTAAGTAATTTATTACCGTCCATTTTCTGCTCAGGACAACGGTCAAAAAGTCCAACCTTATTTTGCATATTTCGATGGAGTCCTAACTGTTGTAATCCCGAAATGATAAAAAAAATTAAGAACTTATTGATTTGCCAAAAAAATCGTTTTGTTTTTGTAAGCAAATAAGACGTGGGACAATTTAGTTGGTTTAAGGGAAAACCAGTGGTAAAAAAATCAGCGCTGGGTGGGAAAAAACAACAAAAATATGGATGTAAATATGAAAAGGGAATTTTATGTGTTTTCAATATAATGATACGTGTGTATGAACTAGTAAAACTATAGGTGGAGATTAGAAAGCGGATGTAGGACATGCGTTTCAAGAGGAAAATAGAACCGGGCCGTGTGTTTGATTCAGTAAAAAAACTTCCTGCGGATGTTGTAAGTCAAAATATAACTAACGCTGGAGGGCCAGAGGCTAGTAGATACCTGCTGGATCTTTGTGCCCCGTTGTTGTCATGGGCTGGGCCTGTTACAAACAAAACAACCCTGGGCAATCTATAGCCCAGTTGAAACTTGCTCGACCTGAAAAAACAATATACGTGCTCAATAAACGAGAGAATTCTGCAAGTACAGACTGATAACTGGGATGCAACATGGATATTGATTTTTTATCATGATAATAAGTGCATGCACTTGTTTCGAAAAATTGGAGAACTGGGAATTCGAACGGCGGGTGCTTATGCTACCCATCAAATAAAAATCAGGTGCCTGAAAATTCGTTTCGAAACAAATGATTCAGCTTTATATCCACGTCGACCCTCGGCATGATGGTTGGAAGCAAATGCAAGTTCATACCAAAAGATCGTTAACAACAATACCAACTTGCAGACGACAAGGTAGTACAACTACCAATACCAAACTAACTTATAATCTTTTTACTCCTGGCCCTAGTGTTCGTCTGTTAGAAAATCTTGCAAAGGACAAGCTCCCGCTCCTTCTCTTTCTCCAGGTCCCCGAGGTGGTACTGGTGCATCACCCAGTTGGTCCTCTGCTGGTCGAAGTTCTTGTTGGTGTGCAGCACCAGAACCTTTTTTGCTGCCCGTCTGCCTGCCATTGACCATCACCGGCAAGGTATTGCCGGTCTTGTGCCACATCGCGTGCATGCCGCACTCCGACTGTATCTCGCGACGCGTCCACGCGCCCCTTTTGAATGCCCTGGAATTGCGCTGGAAGAAATGCTTCCTTAGGCCACTTAGTGTGATACCTGCAGTATTGTGGAATACAGGTTTTAGTGTACCTAGATGGCATTTTTATAACATCTTTGGCATGTTGCAGTCACTTGTTTCACTTTTTATTAACTGTCAAATTGTAATTGCTTCACCAGTTCTGCATCTAAAAAGAAAAATAGAGCTATAAACAAAGGAATATGTTGGTGCAAGTAGACGGCCGATCGGTGTCTTACTTGGAAGTTTCTCAGGTTGGGTGTAACATATGCCGTGCTCGCTGTCGATGGTTGGTATGAACAAATCGATGAGAGACTGAGAAATCTCGCGCTGTCAGCACTCACTTTGGCCTCAAGGTGCTCGATCAGCTCCTGATCCGTGGGATTGAACTTGACGCCAGCCGGCAGCACGGGCCAATCCTTGTTCGACTTGCATTGGTAATTCCAGTTATATGGTACTCAATGTATGATCAATCGACTATTTTAAGTGAATGATGAAAGATTTCGACAGATAAGTGGTACTCCAAATCTGAAGTCCAGAATACCCGAACACGCCGCCGGGATTCTTGTGTCACCTCACGCGCAGCGTGTTGTCACGTCAATTCAATGTGTGGACATGATGAATAATTTGACCGACGTATACTAGTACTACTACTGTACTAATTACTAGTTGTATTTAGTGTCACAAGGCCGTTGCATGTTGTAATTAAGGATGGACATGTAGCCTATACCTACAGCACAAGTTGGTGCATTAGTCAATCAACATTGATTTAGATTAAAGTCTAAATGCATTGGAAGTGTAGATGTACATCATGTAGTACACTCTTTGTTGGAAGACAGAGGGAGGACCCATGCATGCACTCACATACACAGCCAGGGCGGTTCGCGTGCAAGGGTTGGACTCGTGTCGCGCCTGCGTAAAGTTTTGTTTAACTGATTTCTTTGATCTACCAACTGACAGGTGGCACCCAGAAACTAGGTGACAATTTAACCAGTCAACAAAGTGCCACGTCAACTATGTGGTCGGTCAGTAGGGTGCAATACGGTGCTCTACGATGAGCTAGTGATCGCATAATCGCCGCAAAACTATATATAGTGACCGTAAAGAGCATACGGTTACATACGTTGACCGCCAGTGTATTTTTCTCGTTTCAAATTAAGCCATATTAATCAGAAAGGACGCAGTATGGACTACTACTAGTAGTACTAGTACTGCTTTGATGTGTCCCGTCAACTCGCCGAACGAGGAGAAGCTTGCTTACTATGCCTCTCCCTCACCCACGCGCGTGGTGGTTCGCAGGACGAGGAGAGGGTTTTGACTACAGTTCCCTCTCCCTCTCCCTCTCCCTCTCCCTCGCCCTCGCCCTCGCGGTGGACGTGTAGCAGTTCAATCGGTGTCAGATTGCCAGAAGCATATTGTACTGTAGTATCATCATTGTTGGACCTTCGGAAGAGGCGAAGAGCCAAGTGCAAGGTTCACACGAGTATGAACTGTTGAACCTCCCGAAGAGGCAAAGAGCCAAGCACAAGGTTTTATAGGAGTTGTCGTCCTAGTAGGAGTGTACTAGTACAACTATAGTGAATGATGCTACTGTATCATGTCGCCATGTCACGTATATCCAAAGCTGTGCCACCTTTTTTTTTCTCAAAGAGCGTGTTGGAGCCCATGCAACAACCACACAAGTTGCACGTACACATAATACATTTACTAGTAATAAATTCTAAACGACAAATGACAGTATGCCACACAAGTTCATCTCCAACTCATGTGATAAATTTGTGCACGACTAGTCTACATATATTCACAGCGCTACTGTTCACAATTACCGTACTCCACTTACACGTTATAGATGGGCTACATGTCCTCCTCCAGGTTCCAGTCCTAGGTGTTCTTCATGGATGGCACGATCCATAGCGGTGGGCAATGTGAATCATTGTCGCAGCTTTCTAGTCCGGTTCCACACGATGGAGACTCATCCAAGTTGAAGCGACATAAATCAGGGATAGCGTGTCCCAGCATGTCGTTCATCCGGCGGTGCGCACTGAAGACACAACCATGCTTCATGAACGGCAGGCCTTCCATGTCGTGCATGAAAGGTGGCATCCGCTTCACAATGGGGTAGCTGTTCCCGATGAGTGTCCAAGAGTGTTCCTCGGCACCCACGTAGCATCACGGGGGTCGTACTCGGCGCCGTTCATATGGTACACGCGGCATCCCAGATCTGGACACATGGTGATGTACAAAGTCAAGGTCCATGCATAATAATGTTGTGCTCAAATGTGGCGGTCAGTAATACTGTGTAGCAAATAGTACTACTATGGTATAGAGGAAGTAAAATAACCGGCTTATTATATATAGCCACTCTTGGCTACATGGATGAGATAGTAAGACATGGAAAAACAAAAATGGTGGTAGCTAATGGGTTCAAGTCTTCAAGGGCCTAGCTAGCTATACACATTCTCCAAGGTAAAAAGTACTCCTACTAGTACTACAAAGTATACTACTAGTACAACAATGAAAGAGAAGGCGAGAGGGTTAAAAAATGGAATACCTGGGTAGATGGTGATGGTCCGATCGTGGTAGATTATGTGACCATGTTGCACATCAGTGGTACCATTGGTAACGACACTACTAGGAAAAGGCCTACTAATGGCGCACCAGTTTTGCCTACTAATGGTGCATCACTGGTGCGCCATTACTAGCACGCCACTAGTAATTTTTACTAATGGCGCACCACTTGTGCGCCATTAGTATCTAGTATACTAATGGCGCACCATCCAGTGCGCCATTAGTATATAACACCATGCGCCATTAGTGTGCCTCCCAGGGGCCATATTTAACCATGTGCTTTGGCACACTAATGGCGCACTACGGATGGATGCGCCATTAGTATACTTGGCATACTAATGGCGCACTCTGTAGTGATGCGCCATTAGTATGAATATTAGGTTTTTTTTACTTTTCTGATTTTTGCACATGTTACAAAATATATTATTTGACAGAATATAGACAGTAGCACACAGCAACAACAGATTCATCAAATACAATAGAAGATTAGTCTCCGAATACAATTCATCATATTAGTCTCCGAATTCAAAAGACCGAACAAAGATAAAACATTACAAGTCTCGAGACCGCGAGTATCGAGTTTTTCAGAATTAATACTAATCCTAACAAGTCCTACTAACCATCATCATACAACTTCTACTCGTTATTCATAACAAGTCATACGATCATCATCTTGATAGTCTTCGAACCAACCCTACTTAATTGTTCTTAGCACATGATCATCAGTATTAGGCAGGACCTAAATACCCTATTTAAGCTAAAATAGCATAAAACAATATAGACCCTGACTCTCCATTATGGATAATGGAGAACATCCTGTCTCCAATTCTTGCGCTTCGCTTCCTTTTGCTTCCAAGAAGCTCCTTACGACTGTCCATACATTTTTCCATCCTTTGATTTTTATGTCTCCACTTCTTTTAGAAATCTCGTATGGACAGTTGAGATTCGTAGGACGACCTGACTGTATGTTCATAAAATTAACACTACCTTTCAGATACATCATATGAGGCACACAATTCTCTGGGATTATCTGTTGAAAAACATAGTAATAACTTCATAGTTAGCAATGATGTACTAGTTTTAGAAGTATGCAAAATATGCACGGATGTCGTTATAGTAAAAATCTTACCAGGGTATCTCCATGGTAGTTACCGTAGTTGAACACATGCACTAGTGGCACGTATTTACCATAATGTTGAGGAGTTTGATTGTAGATATTGTAATTCTCAATGTTAGTACAAAATCCGACCAAATGATTTTTCCCCTTGTAAGTTGTTAATTCGGAGCCATCGGTGTAGTGGGTTTTGTCTACCATCTCCCGCACATTCTTTGAACAATAAAAATAAGCTGTCAATGGAAATAAGCTGTCAACTATTTTGAAATAAACAATATAAATTAGCTAATAACTATGTTTGAGAAACTCACATAGCGGTAGAACTGGAGGCGTATCAACAAGGACCCAAATGTCCATATTGTCTTGGTTGATGTCAGGATTACCAAGATCCATGGTGATAAGCATACCCTCATCAAAACCATACATCTTGCAAAATGCTTCCCAATTTTTGCAACCAAAATGGGTTACGCTCTCAGAATTATATAGATTTACTTCAAAGTCCACATCGTGATGAGTCCTTAGGTGAATTTTCTTTGTTTCAGAAATTTCATGGTCTTCAAAATCCATCCTCTCCAAGACATAGCGTCTTGCATGGCGTGGGATAAGCTATACTCGAATTGTAAAAGATGAAAATTACACGTTGAAATAGTTGAAGTCATGCTTAATTATGAAAATAACACTTGTCGTCGTTGTGTACTGTTTCAACTTCGAAGGTCTCCTCGAGCTTAATGCTGAAGCGCCCAGGTGAGGCATGTCGCACAGACCTCGATCGTCATGGCACCAGTCGCACTCCGCCGGGAGACTTCTGTCGTCCGATGATGATGACGACATATCCTACGTTCATAATTCAAACTACATCATTTAGGGTTTGTCGACACCGAGGCACCCTAAAAGCCTAAGCTTTCATCATTTAGGTTTTGTCGATGCCGAGGCACCCTAAAAGCCTAAGCGTACATCATTTAGGTTCTCATCGACACCGAGTCACCCTAGGTTGGGCCTAATCACTTCGCACTAATCACTTGGCTCTATTGCCACCTATGTTGGGTTTATCATCTAGGGTTTATCAATGCTAACGAGAATTCTAAGTTGGGCCTAATCACTTGGCTCTATTGCCACCTATGGTTTAATGCAGCAAGAATGGCGGGGCAGTTGATCCTACTTAATTAAGTACTAAGATACCCCGGCCCATGCATTAGTAGCAAGTACCCCATATGTCCGATTTTTAGCAAAGTCATGCTAAAATTCACGGAAAATTTCAGCATGACCTTTGCTGAAAATAAGACATATGGAGTATCTGAATTTTCCGGAACGAAAGTTAATCAACATTCCGGCAAACTCAAGTTCCTCTCGGGGTACCTGCAAAATCATCACGACACGATGGTCGGAGACAAAACCCAGCAAACTAGCACCACAATGTGCCTCTACTTTCATATGGATGAAAAGGCCATAGACCATATGGTCCTCTGCTTTCATATGGACAAAAATTAGCTCAACTTATGTGAGCTTACATTCCAGATCTAATAGGTCACCCAACAAAAAATCATGAATAGTTTTAGCTGAAAAAAATCATGGATTGCTGTTAACTGAAAATTAGTGAAAGAAACTATTGCTGATCATGGATTACTATTAATTAAAAATAGAGCATCTGGATTGTCTTATCATGTTCACTAAGTCCACAAAAATGAATAGGTTCAGTAAACTTGAAGTACTCAACACTAAACATGGTTCAGAGCTCACTACACTACACTACATCGTGCAATGGTTCAGACCTCACTACACTAGAACAAGCTCACTACACTACACTACACTACACATGCTTAAACTCTGAACATAAACAAACACCAGCAATGCAATATGTAAACTACCTCTGTTTCTAGGCAACAAGAGTTATCATTAATGCTTTTGAGTTTATTAAGTACCTTCAGTTCTGAGTTTTAAATGTCAAAAGAGCTTCACAGAATCTTGAATCCTCCAAATCACTCTTAACAGTTCTGCATTGCACAAAGGCAGCAATGAGCCAATGATTTTAGTAGCAATAATAGGTGCTTACATTCTCATAATGTCAGTATTATTTAACCAAAATTCAACCTACAGAGTTCTAGTACAGTGAGTAACTCCCAATTCTTTTAATAGAAGCACAATTAACAACACAACTAGGGAGTCTAGGACAATGCCACCAGATAGAATTTGAAGGAAAAACGTTCTTCCAGAACCTTCAAGCCACAATCATACATAGAGTGGCTGATCATATAAGCTATATTTAAATAAACATCAACTAAACTTGATGACAAGAAAAAATACAATCACATTGATACAAACTAGAGCATATAGCAAGAGTAAATTGCTGCTCCATATAGCAATAGTAATGCACCTAATCAACATTGTAGAGCATCCTGTTACAAACTTGTTCTGATCCTGCAAATTAATGGGGAGGAAGAACTAGGGAGGGAGGGAGTGGTAATGGTTCAGAGAAGAACAATAGTAATGCTCCATATAGCAATAGTAATGCTCCATATGTTCTGATCCATATAGCAAGAAGAACTAGGGAGGGAGGGAATGGGGAGGAAGGGTGGAGAGGGAGGAAGGAGGAGAGGTACCTGGGCGGGCGTGGCCAGTCGCCGGAGGGGTCGGGGTCGGCGGCGGCGTCGAAGGGGTGGCTCGAGGGCGTCCGAGCTCGTCCGGGTCCTCGTAGTCGAAGAGGAAGACAACGGCGGTCCTCCTGGGCGCCTCGATTGGTCATGGGGAGGCCGGCGGCCACGTGCTTCGCGGGTCGGGGGGCGCGGGGGTGGCGGCGCGGGGGAGCCGGAGCGGGTGTGGCGAGGGATGGAAGGGGATCTGGCGAGGGAGAGGGAAGGAGGTATCGGGCGAAGGGCCGGGTATCCAGCTATAGAGGGGGGAATGTTAGTAATGGCGCACCATCGAGGGATGCGCAATAAAAACACTCATAGCAATGGCACACCATTCTTAGGTGCGCCATTAGTAACTTTTTTCTGATAGCAATGGCGCACCCTCCTCTGGTGCGCCATTAGTAACTTCTTTTTTTCATTATTTCTTGTTGCATCTAATAATTTGTTTTTTATCAAATTTGTTATTTTCATGAGGACTAGAACAAAATATATCATCAAATATCATCAAATTTGTTTTTTTAATATCATCAAATTTGTTTTTTATTTTTAATTGAAAATATCATCAAATTTGTTATTTGAAAATATCATCAAATTTGTTATTTGAAAATATTATCAAAAAGCGGGGGAGGGTGCAGGGTGTCGGCGGCCGCGGTGGAGCGGGCCGGGGGAGGGTGCAGGGGGTCGGCGGCGGCGGTGGAGCGGGAGAGGGTGCGGGGGGTCGGCGGCGGCGGTGGAGCGGGAGAGGGTGCGGGGGGTCGGCGGCGGCGGTGGAGCGAGGGAGGGTGTGGTGGGTCGGCGGCGGTGGTGGAGTGGCGGAGGGTGCGGGGGGTCGGCGGCGGTGGCGTGGGTCAGGGCAGCGGGGTGAATTAGCTAGGGGGGCGAGGGAGAGGGATGAAGGGGATGTGGCGAGAGGGAGGAATTAGCTAGGGGAAATCTTACTAATGGCGCACCGGCCAGAGGTGCGCCATAAGTAAATTTTTTTGTTGCATGTAATAATCTTTTAGAAAATGAATATGAATATGAAACAGTAATATTTTTTTTATAAAAACAGTAATAATTGTTGTTTAACAACAATTGTAGTCTACACTTTTTTATTATTATTTTTTCAAAAATGAAGAGGGGAGAGGAGGCGCGGGTGGGATCGAGATCGAGATGGAGGGGAATCGAGATCGAGATGGAGGGGGATCGAGATCGAGTGTCCTCATGAATATTCAATATTTTATCATATTGAATATGAAAAATTATCATCAAATTTGAAAAAATATTCATGAATTCAAAAAGTGCCCATGAAATTTAAAAATATTCATGATATCAAAAAGTGCCCATGATATTTAAAAATATTCATGATATCAAAATATATACTAATGGCGCACTTTTACAGGGTGCGCCATTAGTAGTTTAAACTACTAATGGCGCACGGTGAAGCGGTGCGCCATTAGTAGTTTTGCAAAAAAAAGAATAAAAAAAATTCAGTACTGGCGCACTCCTTGTCTGGTGCGCCATTACTAGTTAGAACTAGTAATGGCGCACTAGACATAGGATGCGCCATTAGTATGTATGTACAAATAATAATAATAATAATTTATCACTAGTGGCGCACCTGTTTTCTGGTGCGCCGTTAGTGTCTTCCACACTAATGGCGCATCACCAACTGGTGCGCCATTAGTATATAGTAGTGGCGCACTACTTCCCTGGTGCGCCATTAGTGTCAATCCTATCTATAGCCCTTTTCCTAGTAGTGCGACTGCTAAGATAGTTGATCCCAATATGCCAAAGTCAGCTACAAGGTTCCATGTTAGACCGAATAGCGGATGCAAATGCACATCCAGGATCGGCGCTCTTATTTTGATCGAGGGATGACTGGTGCCTGCAAAATAATGGAGTACCGTTAGGGATGCAAATGATCGTTTTTGCATTCCGTTTGTAATCTCCCGTACTGTAGGATGTCAACCAGATGAAACAAGTCCCCTGGCTTGTCACTGCGAAGATGCGACCTAGATGGCGCACGACGTCTTCGAACGTGTAGGGGTACAAATCTGCCGCCGCCAACATGCACCAGCCTCTGCCGTTACTGCCTCCTGCATTGAGGGCAATCCTTATGTCAAACACCGCGATGAGATATTATCGTCATAGCCGTGTCGCTTTGTCGGCGGGTCCGGAATTGCTATCTTCTTCAATCTCATGTAGGCATCATCATACGTATTCTTGCCCAGCCAGTCCGGAAGGCCGATCCCAATGGTGGAGAAGGGGTCTACCAGAACGGCCGCACTGCTATGGATGTTGTGCAAAATCATGGTGGTATCCGGCCGGAGGTATGCAAGCCAATCTTCGTTGGCACCGGCCCAGACCTATATATAAGATGGTGGGCAGCGGAGAAATTATAGGATGGAAATGGAATAACTAAGTACTACATGATGAAACTCCATTACTGACCTGCTCATCGGACAAAATCCGACTACCTCTCAACGTCGTCAACTCTAGCGGAGTCAACGTGCAACCATGGCCAGGGAGCAGTGGACTGTTCGAAGAATTGTCCCATAGAAGAACCTTCTCCTCGAGGACGCATGGAAGACCAACAAGCATGACCTTTTCCCAAGCCTGTTTAAGCAGCGTCTTGAAAAAGTTGGTGCAGGAAGCACCGGGTCTTGTGGCGGTGAGGACGTCGGAGCGGCGTGCAATTTCTCCCAGAGAATCGTCGTCCAAGGTCTCCCAGCCCCGACGAGGAGGAGAACCGCCTGGCGAATCCATGGGAGCAGCGACGAACTGCCTTCTCTTCAGGGGGAGAGGAACTGGCGAGGAGGAGATAAGAGCGTAGTAACCGCAGGGCCTCGTCCCTTCCAACTGTAGATCGTTCCTTAGCGAAGGGGTGAGGCTATTATTTACTACTCTAAATAATAGCACTAGTAAGAAATTTTTGGCACTAGGTAGTAGTTTTTGGTACCATGGAGTACTAGTACTAGCATTATGGAACGTTATGGGATTGCATTATACTGTAAATAATAGCACTAGTAAGAAAATTTTGGCACTAGGTAGTAGTTTTTGGCGTGGATTAAGAAATTTTGGGAATGTTTTTGCCATTTTTTGTACACGCCAACTAGTGTCAAAAAACGTTGTACATTATGTGATGGAGGAGTACGTACTCGTATTGTAGCGGTACTAGTAATACTTTTCTCAACTAGTAGTGCGATGTACTGTACTTCTAGTCTAGTCTTGTATAGTGCACCAGTTTTGAACTCTTGAATCTCAGGGTCAAGGAGCTACAGTTGGAAGTGGAGGGTACTACTGTTCTCTAGAACCATCGCTGTACTATCAATGCAGGGGAAGTACACCTGCATAGTGGCCTAGTGGGTACTCTCAGTGCTCTATTCAGCCGCTCCTCTCACGTAGTTGGCCTACTCAGTCGCTCCTCTCACGCACACACTAGCAGCCTGTTTATCAGTGACAGTTACTACGGGGGCAGAACATTTGAGTTATTTGATACAGCGAGACTAGGACTTTCGCTTCCATTTGTGGAGGTGTTATGGATCTCGTCGAACTTTGTTAGTAGTTCCTTCTTTATGAATGAGATGAAGCAAAGCTTTTGCCTCCGTTAAAAAAAACACGGCAAGAGGAATTTCTTTTATAGTAGAGCCGATAATGGAGTGAAGTCCATGCATGTAACGCCACAAGCTACAGAGTAGTAGTAGAGCACTTTACGGACAGAGCCATATTGCATAGTTCCCAATGCCCCGCCAGGCTTTTCCGGCTCCTCGGGCTTAATTGGGAGGCGCTAGTTTAAATATGCTACTAGCTGGAAGCTGCAAGCGAGGTGCGGCTAGGGCGAGCACGCGAGCCACGGGATGCTGGGAAGGAAAACCCGTTCACGTGGCTAGGCTGTCCAGTGCACCCAGATTGTGGGGCCGCACGTCCGTTTGACTTCGAAACTCAAACTACCCGTGTAAAATATTGGCTCGCAGCGAAGTGTAGTAGTACTATTTTTTAAAAAAAGGCCGCCGTGCGTTCGGCCAGGATCGAACCCACAAAACGAGGTATACACTCCCGCGACCACTACTAGTACTCGTTGGAGTACAGCGCAACCTAGAATCTCCTTTTGTCGCTAGTAGTACATACATTGTTCCTTACAAGAAACCCCTAAGAGCATGGTTAATAGTATAGCCAGCTGCTGGCTATAAGCCAGTGCCATGTCATCTACAGCCCATCTTATAGCCAACATGTAGTAGTAGTTTATTTCTTATAGACCGCTGACTCAACTCTATTGTACTTGCTCTAATAATGTAAGAAACCACTAAAATGCCAAGAAACTACTACCACTTGCATACATGGCAGACTTAAGATAAGACTACCTTATCAACCATTGTACATGCTCTTACCAACAAAAATCCTCGAGTGACCTCCTACCTCCGGCCCGTCCACCTAGTCATCCTCGGCCATGGGACGCAGCTACCGCTGCCGGCAGAAGGCGAGGTCAAAACCGCCGACGGTGCGGAGCCCATGTTGCGGCAGCCCGGATGCCAGCTCCGCCCGACGCTCGTGGCCGCTAGCTAGACAAGATAGCTCCGTCCAGTTGCTTGTCTGCAAGGTTTGCTAGCTGGATTGGCAAGGCAGCACGGCGGCTTGCTCGCGCTAAGGCCAGCCATCTAGCTCGAGCGAAGGCCAGCACGGCGGCTTTCTTGCTCGTGAGTCATGCTCGGGCCAGCCTGCCAACCCGTGCGGAGGCCAGCGTGGCATCCGGCCCGTCCGGCGGAGCGGCGGCCAACTCGCTCGTCACCGGCACCACCGACGAACACGCATCAGTACTATTTGAAGTAATGTTCAGGAAAAATAATGATTTGAGGGGGAATAACAGGATAGAAGGTCAGATGTGGGTCCCTCGTGTCAATGGTCAAACAAAATGTGTTGGTTTAAGCTGCCTCGTCAGCATGGACATGTGGGCCAACCCTGTCATAAATGGGTTTAAATGAACCTAATCGGTAGGAGTACTAGGTAGTTTTTGGTGTGGATTAAGAAATTTTGGGTATGTTTTTGCTATTTTTTGTATAATAGATTCCTCCTAGGGCTGGTTGAAAGTGGTAGTTTCTTGTTAAATACTCTACATATTGTAAGTAGGAGTGAAAGTGAAGCTTTGGAAGCCAATAAGCAAGGCTAGTTACATAATGCATATGTGTACATGATTGAAAGTAAATATCAACCATGAGTGACTAATATCTTGATGGAAAACTTGAAACTATGGAATACTAGGAAAAGAAATGCATGGTTGGAAATACTAGGAATGTTCATGTCCGTTGCAACGAATCATAATTAGAATAATACTTATTCGCAAACTTGGTACAAAACACTCTAATTTTGATATACATATGTCACTAGAGATATATTATGTTTCAATTAGAATATATTCCTTGGGCTGTTTTGGTGAGGTCAGGGAGGGATGTGGTTGGTTTTAAGATACTAATTATGGGTTTTTTCTGCAAATTGGTAGACAAGTGGGATGTTGGTGAGAAAAGGCAGCAACTTACCTCACAATCGTTAGATGTAGATCTAATGGTCAGAAATGATGGATGGCAGACACACCATCATCACCAACTTAGTCTTGTGTAGGAGTACACTACTAGGAAAAGGGCTATAGATGAAATTGACACTAATGGCACACCAGAGAAGTGGTGTGCCACTACTATATACTAATAGCGCACCATGTGGTGATGCGCCATTAGTGTGGAAGACACTAATGGCGCACCAGGAACAAGGTGCGCCACTAGTAACAATTTTTTTTCATTTCTCCAAACATACTAATGGCGCATCCAGGAAAAGTGCGCCATTAGTAGTTCTAACTAGTAATGGCGCACCAGCCGCAGAGTGCGCCACTACTGTATTTTTTTATTCTTTTTTCTGCAAAACTACTAATGGCGCACCGTTGCAAAGTGCGCCATTACTAGTTTAAACTAGTAATGGCGCACTATGCCACGGTGCGCCATTAGTATATATATATATATATATATTTACTTTTTTTTGCAAAACTACTAATGGCGCACGGCCAGGAGGTGCGCCATTAGTATGTTGGGTTACTAATGGCGCATGGCTGTGTGGTGCGCCATTAGTAACATGGGACCAGCTAGATATTTTGGACAGCCACACCTACACACTCACTTTCCCCACTTCATTCCCTCCACCTCCTTCTCCAAGCTTGTCGGCTGCCTCCTCCTCCTCACCTCATTTGCACCATAGATTCATCAAAATTAAGTGGTGAAATTACCTTTTTTTGATAGGTAAGTAAGGGGAAAGCTATCTTCATGTTGTAGATCTACTTTTTTTCTCCCTAGCTCGCTTGAACAACGTGCACATGCACTTTTTGTGGCCTAGCTAGATCTATGTATGTTTGTGGTGTTGCATATGTTTGTGGTGTTGCATATATGTTTGTGTTTGCAGGTACTGGTATTTGAAATGTGATAGTTGCCAGTATTTTGCCGGAATGTTGATTCATTTCCGTTTCGGCCAGAATTTTGGCACTATGCATTATTTTTGGTCCTATTTTTAGGGAAAGTCATACCAAAAATTTTCTTGGTTCTAAAATATCGTTTTGCTCTACCCCGCAGGCGACCATGGTCCGCACGATGACCGAAGGCATCGTGAATAGGTTTTTGAGCTCCGTGAAGGCCGAGATGCTTCAAAAGAACGAGACGGGGATAAGATGTCCGTGTCGGAGATGCAAGCTGAAGAGCCTTATTGTGGACCCGGATTCCGGGAAGGTGCGGGACCACCTGCTCTTGCGTGGTTTCATGGATGGCTATCAGTGGCAAGGTGATGAAGATGACTATGAAGTCGTCCATGGGGGCCGGGCAAGAAATGAGGAAGGGAAGCAAGACAACCACCGCGGCTCGGGCGGGCGAGAAGATGAAGAATCTCCAGGACATGATCACGACGGTGATGCTGTACACAGTCATCATGTATAAGATGCCGGAGCAGACGAAGGGCATGATCATGAAGATGAAGATGCCGGCAGAACAGACGATGATGGACCATCGATGGGCTGGGTGCAGGACCCTCATATTCAAGAGCTACTTCTCAAGTAGACGGATAATGCGAGAGCTGCCGCCCGATAGAAAGCCAAGCTGGATCAACTGGAGATAGACACAGTTACTCCATTGTATGAAGGATGCAGACCCGAGGATACCCGCCTGAAAGTAATGCTCATGGCTTTGGAGAGGAAGGTAAAACACAAAATGACTGACGCATGCTTCAACGAGAACATGTCATTCTGGCATGAACGTCTTCCCAAGGGGAACAAGTGCCCAACCAGTTTCGAGGAGGCGAAGAAAGTCGTGTGTCCTCTGGATTAACCGCACGTGAAATACCATGTGTGCATGAACAATTGCATCATTTATCAGGACGAGCACGCGGAGTCTACCATATGTCCGGTGTGCGGCGTCACTCGATACAAGAAGAGGAAGAAAGCTCCTCGAAAAGTGGTGTGGTACTTTCCGATCACTCCTCGTCTGTAGCGGTATTTCGCGGACCCTAAGGTAGCAAAGCTCCTGCGTTGGCACGCGGATAGGGAGGATAAGAAGCGAGAAGATGACGCAAATGATCCAGAGATAAATAAAAAAGACAAGATGCTGAGTCACCCTAAGGATGGGAGCCAGTGGCAAGCGTTGAACTTCGAACACCTAGAATTTGGGAAGGATCCAAGGAACATCGTGCTGGGCATGAGCACCGTTGGAGTCAATCCATTTGGCAGCCAGAGAAGCACACATAGCACCTGGCCTGTGTTTGTGTGGATGTACAACCTTCCCCCCTGGTTGTGCATGAAGAGGAAGTACATTCACATGAGTATGCTAATTGAAGGGCCGAAACAACCAGGGGATGACATCAATCTGTATCTGGGGCTGCTGAAAGAGGAGTTAGACACGCTGTGGAAAATGCCAGCCAATACGTGGGACGCCGCAGAGAAAGAATATTTCCCTATGAGAGCCGCACTGCTCACGACGGTGCACGACTATCTCGGTTATGGATATCTCGCGGGGCAGGTGGTCCACAAATTTTCTGGAAGCGTCAGGTGCATGGATGACACAATGTATCACCAGCTAGATAGAGATCCGGGGTCTTCGAAAACCATGTTCATGGGACATCGAAGGTTGCTTCGCGACGATGACCCGTGGAGGAAACGCAAGGATCTGTTCGATGGTGAAACCGAACCGCGAAGACGCCCGCGTACGAGGATCGGCGAGGAAATAGATGGGCTGTTGAAAAATTGGAAAGATTGCCCACTGCCGGGAAAGAAGCAAAAGGCGCCAGAGCCGGGAAAGAAGTGAAAGGCGCGAGAGCCGCTGCTGAAGGTATGGAAAACGAGGTCTGTTTTCTGGGACTTGCCGTACAGGAAGATCCACCGTGTGCCTCACAGCCTTGATGCCATGCATATCACGAAGAACGTGTGCGAGAGTCTGCTTGGTACCCTTCTCAACATGCCAGAGAGGACCAAAGATGGGCCGAAGGCAAGGACAGACTTGAAATCAATGGGCATCAAGCAGGAACTTCATGCTAATGATGATGATGATGATGATGATGATGATGAGGCGAAGCAGGACACAGAAAGTCATCGCAAAGGCAAAAAGGCCAAGAAGACCGGAAATGACTACCCTTTTGCGTGCTTCACTCTAAGTCAGGAGGAGATCGAACAATTTTTCACCTGCCTCGTAGGAGTAAAACTTCCTTACGGTTACGCGGGGAAGATAAGCAGATACCTAGACCCAGCGAAGCAGAAGTTCAGCGAGATGAAGTCTCACGACTGTCACGTGCTGATGACGCAGATACTTCCAATTGCAATCCGTGGGATCATGGACGCGCACGTCCGTGAAACACTATTTTGCCTATGCAACTTTTTCGACGTCATTTCTCGGAAGTCGGTTGGCGTGAGGCAACTCAGAAGGCTACAGGAAGAGTTTGTGGTGATACTATGCGAGCTTGAGATGTACTTCCCGCCCGCATTCTTCGAAGTTATGGTGCATCTGCTGGTCCATATCATGGAGGATATCATCCAACTCGGGCCGACGTTCCTGCACAGCATGACGCCATTCGTAAGGATGAATGGTGTCATCAAAGGATACGTTCGCAACATGTCATGTCCAGAGGGAAGTATAGCTAGGGGCTTTCTGACCTAAGAGTGCATCTCCTACTGCACGAATTATCTTGGCATCGAGAACCCCGTTGGTCTGCCCATCAACAGGCACCTCGGTAGGCTCGCTGGATGGGGTCACCGTGAGGGTCGCCGCGAAATGCATGTCGACTTCGAGGGTCGACTCGCCGACTTTGAAAGAGCAAACCTAGTCGCGCTACAACACATAGACGTGGTCGATCCTTGGGTGGTAGAGCACAAAACCTTTATTAAGAAGACGTACAATGAGCGAGGCCAACAGAGGACGGACGGGGATATAATCAAAGAGCACAACTCATATTTCACGCGTTGGTTCAAGCAGAAGCTTCTGTCGTACCCTTTACATGAGGATTCTTCCGCGGAAGAACAACTCATATTCGCCTTGTCACAGGGCGCCGAGCACAACCTGATGACCTATGACGCGTACGATATCAACGGCTACACATTCTACACCGAGGACAAGGACATGAAGAGCGATGGTTATCAGAACTCCGGGGTAACGATGGAATCCTACACCGGTAACGACAAGGACAGATACTACAGAAGGATCGAGGAGATCTGGGAGCTGAGCTACGCTGGAGAGAAGGTCCCGATGTTCCGTGTCAGATGGGCCAAGAGCATCCTAAAAGAAGACCGGTATTTCACCACCATGGTTATACCCGAAGCCAAATCCAAGACCGCGGGCGCAAACGTCACCGCGAAAAATGAGCCATGGGTACTGGCTTCCCAAGTGGACCAATGCTTCTTCATTACCGACCCATCAAAGCCCAGCCGTGTTGTCGTGAGGAGAGGCAAAAGGAAGATCATCGGAATGGATGGAGTAGCCAATGAGCAAGACTTCGACAAGTACGGAGACCTGAAGATCGAACATGACGACGACGATGAAGTAGCAGCATACATCACAAGAAGAAGCAGGACCACCCTACCTAAAGGACGTCCGTTCCACAGAAGAACTCCATTTGCAAAAAAGAAGGGCAAGAAGATTGTGAACAGATAGCTAGCTAAGATCAATTGTATTTAAATCGTATTCTTCATTTCTCGGTTGTATTTCATGGGCAATTTTTGATATCATGAATATTTTTAAATTTCATTGGCACTTTCTGAATTCATGAGGACACTCGATCTCGATCCCCCTCCATCTCGATCTCGATTCCACCCGCACCCTCCCCCGCTAGCTCCACCGCCGCCGACGAGCACCCCCCGCACCCTCCCCCACTCCATCGCCGCCAACGAGCACCCTCCCCCTCTCCACCGCTGCTGACGAGCACCCCCCGCACCCTCCCCCGCTCCACCGCCGCCGACGAGCACCCCCCGCGCCCTCCCTCGCTCCACCGCCGCCGCCGATGATATTCTCAAATAACAAATTTGATCATATTTTTTAAAAAATTATTACAGTTTTTATAAAAAATTATTACTGTTTCATATTCATATTCATTTTCTAAAAAATAATAATAAAAAATTGTAGACTACAATTGTTGTTAAACAACAATTATTACTGTTTTTATAAAAAAATATTACTGTTTCATATTCATAATCATTTATTAAAAAATAAAAAAATATACTAATGGCGCACCGGCCTGGTGGTGCGCCATTGCTATCTAAAAAAATTCTAATGGCGCACCGGCGGTGGGTGCGCCATTGCTATCTAAAAAAACGATTTCTAATGGCGCACCGACGGGTGGTGCGCCATTAGTAAGCTTCCCCCTATAGCTAAGTCCTCCCTCTCCCTCGCCAGATCCCCTTTCGTCCCTCTCTCCCTCGCCAGACCCACGACGCCACCGCCCCGACCCACGATGCCGCCGCCCCAACCCCCGCCGGACTCCACCCACGCCGCCCCCGCGCCCCCGCGCCCCCACCCCCACCGCCCCCGCCCCCGTTGGACTCCACCCCCGCCGCCCCCGTGCCCCCGCGCCCCCACCCCCGCCGCCCCGACCCTCAACGTCATCGCCTTCCTCCTCGCCGTCGGCGCCGAGCAGCGACGCAGCACCGTACGCCCCCCGACCCTCAACGTCTTCGCCTTCCTCCTCGCCGTCGGCACCGAGCAGCGACGCAGCACCGTACGCTGCCCCCGACCCTCCTCCTCCCCTTCCCCCTCCTCCTCCTCCCCTTGCCCCCCGCCTGCGCCGGGGCTGATGGCCCCTTCTCTGTCTGGCAGGGCAAGGTCTCCGGCGCCTCTACGACACCGACGCCTCCACTGTCTACGGCGTCTGCTCCTTCTTCCACCTCCGGCCACCACGGCCTCACCGTCGATCCGCGTCAGCTCGTCAACCCTGGCCCCGCACGAGCTCACCATCGTCTTCCTCTCGGTGAGCTGCACTGGTTCCCCTCCCCACCCCTTTCTGTTAACTGAACATTGTCAGGTTTAGGTTCTGTTAACTGAAAAAGTTTAGATTCAGAAGTTTGTTGAGGGTCATGTGATCTTGTGTGGTGATTGTCTTGGTCCTTTTCATTTTTGTCATGGCATTCTTGAGGCGCTGATGTGTCTGAGGGCATGAACCATGATCAAGTTGAGTTTAGATTTCATTAGATTAGATGGATTATCATGCCCTGTGTCCTGATAGTTGGATATTTGAGTAGTATTGTCAACAGTAATAACTTTTACATGTTTGCATTGCTTCCAAGAGTAACAGCAGGTGCTTAGGACACCTTTAGGAGATCTACTCATCTCTAATCATGCTACTCAAGGATAGGAACCGTAGGCTTCTCTATATTTTTTTTAGTGTCCTTTATTGGTGGTTCTATGATGTAGTCTAGATGAAACCAATTGCATGCATTGAGAAATAGAGTATTAAAATAGAACTTGACGTGGTTTTCCACTTAGCTATCTGAATTGAGAAAAAACATAGCTTTTGCGGTCTCTGAGGCAAAACTTGCTACTCCATATACAACTAATACTACTACTAGACAAGATACTACTCCATATACTACTAATACTACTACTGTATTTCATTTCAAAGTTCAAAATGCTGGTACTGAGATTTTCATTTCCAATGAGTGATGTTTTTCCTAGCAGTAGAAAAAAGATAGCAACTTCTCTGATTTTATAAAGTTGTTCTTATATGGGTGAAACTTCACTTGTTTTTAGGCTAGTGCAGGGTGTTGCTTCTTCTGTATGGGCCAACTATGCCACAAATAAATTGTTCCTTCTTCTGTATTTGACAAGTAATGACTTGCAAAGATGATGAT
This sequence comes from Triticum aestivum, assembly GCF_018294505.1. NCBI lineage: Eukaryota > Viridiplantae > Streptophyta > Magnoliopsida > Poales > Poaceae > Triticum > Triticum aestivum. Next base: position 372,111,935 of record NC_057806.1, on the reverse strand, counting down.
CATCTTGCTAGTTTGCTGGGTTTTGTCTCCGACCATTGTGTCATGATGAATTTGCAGGTACCCCGAGAGGCCCTTGAGTTTGCCAGAATGTCGATTAACTTCCGTTCCGGCAAATTCGGGTACTCCATATGTCCTATTTTCAGCAAAGGTCATGCCGAAATTTTCCATGAATTTTAGCATGACTTAGCTAAAAATAGGACATATGGGGTACTTGCGACTAATGCATGGGCCGGGGTATCTTAGTACTTAGTTAAGTAGGATCAACTGCCCCGCCATTCTTGCTGCATTAAACCATAGGTGGCAATAGAGCCAAGTGATTAGGCCCAACTTAAAATTCTCCTTAACATCGATAAACCCTAGATGATAAACCCAACATAGGTGGCAATAGAGCCAAGTGATTAGGCCCAACCTAGGGTGCCTCGGCATTGATAAACCCTAAATGATGAAAACTTAACTTGGCTTCTATAGGGTTCCTCGGTGTCGATGAGAACCTAAATGATGTATGCTTAGGCTTTTAGGGTGCCTCCGCGTCGACAAACCCTAAATGATAAAAGCTTAGCTTTTAGGATGCCTCAGTGTTGACAAACCCTAAATGATGAGACCATGATCTTGTTCCTTGACAATAACCAACTTTTTGACCAAACTTTTTTTTTCTATTTAGAGCGAAACATGACCACAACGATGAGGCCGGCGGTTCGGGCGGCAAGCAATTCTGGGAGCTGTCCCAGGAGTTGGAGGAAGAACCTCACCGCTATGAGGATGCCGCGGAAGACACTAATCCTGACTACACAACCCCTAGTGGCGTCGGGGATGACACCACTGATGATGGCGCCGCGGATGCCACCACTGATGATGGCGGCGCATGCACAGATGGTAGCCAACCGAAGAGGCAATGGAAGGACCGGCGCCCGAGCGTGCTCGGCACCGTCAGGGAGGAATTTACTGAAGTGAACTCCGACGGGCATCCGACGGCGCCCAAACACATAGTCAAGGGGTACTCGGTTCAGCTCGGGTGCATTCTCCGGAGCACCGTCTCGATCAACACCGAGAACCTAAGGCATAAGGACCGAGGGAATTTGCGCAGCCTCCTCTTCACGAAGCTGCACGAACAATACAAGTTCCCCGCTGAGTTTGCAAACACACGCCTCTCAGGGAATAAAGTGAACGGTGCCATCCTTACGAGGATGAGCACAACCCTGTCTACTTGGAAAAGCACGGTGAAGGCAATGATTGAAAAAGGTGATAGTTATGAGAAGATCAAGGCGAAATATCCTTTGATGAGCGAAGATGACTACAAGGAGTTCAAGATCAAGTGCGAGAGCCCCGCAACCTCCGAATCAAGTCAGTGGGGGAAAGAAATGCGGCAGTTGAACTTAGGGGTCCACCAACTCGGTCCCTGTGGTTACAGAGTGGCGGAGCCTATATGGGACAAGGAGGACGCGGAGCGTGCCGAGCAAGGCCTACCGCCCCGCTTCGAGAAATACCGTGACAAGCAGACCAGGAACTTTCTCAGGGCCCGGTACAAGGAGGACCCGGTAACAAAGGAGCTTACCACGGATCCGAAGACCAAGGCGCTTGAGCTTGTTCTGGTAAGGAATACACCCCCGCGTAATTAGCTCCACATGGTTGCATTCTAATTAATCCCCAACATTTCTAAATGGTTCACGTTCCTTCCGCAGGACAAAGAAAGTAGTAGCGTGGGGTCGTCTCAGAGCTCCCCTTTCGACACCCCTTTGAATAGGGCATTGAACGTAATGAAAAACAAGGATAAGCTCAGTAAGCCGATGTTAGCTGGTCGTATGGCCGGCAAAGGCTTGTCCACAAAATGGTCGTCATACTATACCACTGGTGGGCGAAAGGAGAAAAATACCAGCTCGGAAAGCCAGTCGCGCGAGGTTGAAGCACTCAAGGCGCAAGTGGCGCGGATTCCGGAGATGGTTCAAGAGCAAGTGCAACAACAACTGGGATCGACGCTCACCGGCATTATGCCTACCTTGATTCATGGGATAACAATGTGGATTGCGGGTGGCCAACAGGGGCCGCCCCCGATTCCCAGCTTCACGGCCAGCAACTCGCACAACGCGCAGGCGGCACCATTGGTGTCTCCGGCGGCGGCGGTATTGGTGTCTCCGGCGGCGGCGCCATTGGTGTCTCCGGAGGCGGCGGTATTGGTGTCTCCGACGCCGGCATTGGAGCTTAATGCACCCGGGTGTACGCCGGCCGGCACCTCGCCAGCAAGCGGCCCTTCCGTCAGTTGCACGCCCGCCGTTGGCGGTGCCTCGACATTAGCCGAGCTCGACGCCATCATCATGGTAACTAATTAAGCCTCTCGGCCGAGGACTTCATCTCCTTGCCTTTGACTGGGCATCCCTGACGCCCTACATGTTTTCGCAGGGTGCCGCCGATGTTCCGTGCACTCTCCTGCACTTCGTGAACGACGAGTTGGTCGATGTCGCCAAGGGAAAAATCGTTCAACCGGGCAACCCCGTGTTCCACGGTAAACCGATGCCACCCACCGTGTATAGGGTTCAACTGGTTCGGGTGCTGCCAGGCTGCGACGAGTTGTTACCTTCGATTCAACCCACCGGGGCCGACGAAGATGATCTGATGACCCTCAGCACCTGCCTAAGCTGGCACCTGCTTTGGCCGAAGAGCCAGATTCGTTTGGGAGCGAGGGACACCACCCCAAAGACAACACCTCTAGTCGTGTTGGCGCCAAGCCATGGAAAGACCGCCGCAACGCTACCGGACATGCCGGACATCCCTATGGCACAGGATCCGAACATGCATATGGCACAGGATCTGGATGACGATGACAACGACGATGACCGTACATTTAGCAGCATCGATAAGTACTTTGCCGAACATGGGTACGATGATGAATTCTGCATGCCTCTTTCTCAAGAAGCCAACCAAGACGACCGCGGTCTAGCTGGTACGGCGGAGAAACCCAGTTGCAATAGGCGTCGTCTGGCATTCAGTTCTCAGGACACGCCTCCAGCTGCCAACTTCACCGAGCCTTAGATAGCCGAGGAGACAAATATTATCAGCCCCAACACACTCAAGAAGGCGGTCTATGAGCAGAACTCGGTCCCATTACAACAGAAGAAGAAGGGACGGAAAAGAAAGAGTAACAAGGGTGCGAGCCAGCCGGCACCGAGTAGATCCGTGCTCAGGATGGGCCACCTTCACCTAAGGATATCTCAAGGAGGGTGCATGTGGCGGGTAGGGCGATGCTACCGACAAATATGCTCAATGCTGCAACCGGTGCTATGCGGAGTCTGCATGACAGTGTTCTTTCTTTGGAGAAGCGGCGTCTCAGAGAGAATGATGTGGCATACCCGGTTTTCGTGGCCAAGGTGCCAGAGGGCAAGGGCTTTGTGGATGGCGCCATCGGGGGTACGATCATCCTGCGGTTTGATGACATCTTTGCTATGTTTAACCTTCATCCGCTGCACTACACCTTCGTTCGGCTGTTTTCGCTGAGTATGGAGATGCGGATCATTAGAGACAAGACCCCAGACATCGTGATAGTCGACCCCTTCTACATGCGTGCCAAGCTCTTGGGCAGCGCTGGGGACAGCAAAGTCGCGAGTTCACACCTCGAAGGCGTCATTCTGGCAAACCCAGATAAGGATAACTTCCTCGTGGCTTACTTTCCCGAGTAAGTCATCCCTTAACCGCCCCGTAACATATGATTTCTTAGATTTCGATCGTTCTTTTTTCCTAACATTCCATGTTCTATGCAGTGACACACATTGCACACTCATCCTCTTAAGCCCGAAATATTCCATGGCCACGTATTTCGACCCGAACAGTGACTCCAAGATGGACTACACAAATATCAAGAAAGTTCTTGATGATGTTCTCCCCGGCTACGCCAAATCTGGAGGCACCTTCACCAGGCCAGTTCGTAGGTACGACAAGCACGTGTTTGCCCACAATACTAAGTTCTGTTGCATCAAGCAGCCGCCTGGCGGTCAGAAGGATTCCTACTACGCCCTCCATCACATGTGGGCGATCGTAAGGGGCCATCATCACCTTCTGCTACCAGATAATCTCAAAGATTGGGCCGCGAGCTTGTCGGCAATCCAGGACGCGGACATCAGACAAGAATTCTTTCGCATCCAGTCGGAGTTTCCGGACATCATCCATCAAGATGTCCTTCATACCTCGGGGCAGTTCTACCTCAGATATCAACCATCCAACAGGGAGATAGACGGAATGCTACAAATGCAGGCTGACAACGCCTGCGATTTCATGACCATCACGACAAACGGCGACATCATCCACGCTCCGGTCCCATGAGTCGAGTCGACAGTAGTGATGCTATGTGTAGTTCGGAGACATTGATTGGCTCATGTTGTAATTAAACTTTAATGAACTTGTATGTCTCTTTGGTTTGGACAGTCGTTAAACTTAGATGTAATTGATGCTATTTATTAGTAGGACCATGAATCGTGCTATTAATGTCATGTCTTGCTTTTCTCTTCCGATCCTTTTGTTGCATACTTATATATTGCTTATGTATGTATTGTCTGTTGTTTGGCTTGTGCATAGAGATGCCGTCGTATGTCGTGTACAAGGGTAAGGTTCCCGGAGTCTACGACGACTGGGAGGAGTGTCAGAGACAGGTTCACCATTTCAGCGGTAACAGTTACAAAGGGTACACCACTAGGGCGGAGGCGGAATCTAGATACGCCCGCTATCTAGCGGGAGAGAGGAGGGAGCGTTGGAGGAACCAGATGAAGACCAGTTTCATCGTGATGATGCTCATCATGATGACCGCATCTCTCTTCTATGTGATGGTAGTTTAGATGATCGATATCGACTTGTAATGTGAAGACAAACTCGATACTCGCGGTCTCGAGACTTGTAATGTTTTATCTTTGTTCGGTCTTTTGAATTCGGAGACTAATATGATGAATTGTATTCGGAGACTAATCTTCTATTGTATTCGATGAATCTACTGTTGCTGTGTGCTGCTGTCTATATTCTGTCAAATAATATTTTGTAACCTGTGCAAAAATCAGAAAAGTAAAAAAAAACTAATATTCATACTAATGGCGCATCACTATAGAGTACGCCATTAGTATGCCAAAGTATACTAATGGCGCATCAAACAATAGTGCGCCATTAGTATGCCAAAGCACATGGTTAAATATGGCCCCCTGGGAGGCATACTAATGGCGCACTGTGTGGTGCGCCATTAGTATACCAGATACTAATGGCTCACCAGTGGTGCGCCATTAGTAAGAAATACTAGTCATGTGATACTAATGGCGCACTAGTAGTGCGCCATTAGTAGGCAAAACTGGTGTGCCATTAGTAGGCCTTCTCCTAGTAGTGGTACTAGCAAGATCCGTGCATTGCACGAAACATCAAGATGCATTTTTTATAAAAACACTTGTTGTGATTGACCCTTGCGGGAGTAATCCATGTGTAAAAACTAATGATATCTCGAGAAATATGAGATAAGGTGAAGAGGAGTGGGGTGTGGTGGTGGTTGGTGGTCGAACTGAGTGGAGGCCTGGGGATTGACGATGCCAGCAGCGGCCACCAGGCCAGTTTGTTCCAGAGGCTTCCTTTCTTAATTGCTCAACAATGAGGTTTGTTGGAGATAAGGATGAACGAGGGAAGGCCTTGTCTACAAATGTGGAGAGGGGTGTAGGTATCTTTTAGTTTAATTTCCATCTGTCAGATATAGATCAGACAGTCTATATTGCAAGATGGCACATGTACCATCATCACCAACTCGGTTTTCTATAAGAGAAGAAATATAAGTATGGAGATACAAACGTATTATCGATACTTGCTTCCGTAAACTAGCATCTACATTTTATTCAATGCCTCGGCATGTGGGGCCTTAGCACAATGACTTCTCGACTGTGTAAAATGAAGATTTTCCCGTCGCCGACAAGGAGGTGGTGACGGCGGCGCGCTTTTTGGCTTGCTCTAGTCCTAGTTGTCATACTAGGTGGTCTAAGCACGTGTAGATTTATTCTTTTTCACGTCTCGTGTTCGCCGTACTGCCATGACTGTTCATGAATGGATGGTAAGTTATTCACGAGGAAACCCTTGTTGAGCGTGTTTGCGAGAGAGAGAGAGAGAGAGGAGAGAGAGATAGCGTGTGTGATATGTTAGAGACTGAGGCAATGATAACAGATTCTTTGTGTCTATGTGTGTGGAGGATAGAGAGGGACATGTACATGGGGCTTTGTTTTGTGTAACGTGGAGACACATATACATAATTAGAGAGTGAGTGTGTGAGATACACATGCGGACATGAGGAGAGATGAGGATCCAGGTAAATGGGTGTTTGTGTGTGTCTGTGTGTGTTTGTGCACGCGTTTTGTGTGTGAGAAGGAGAGAGTGTATGTGGAGTAGAGAGACCACTGATGATGTAAACCTAGTATAAGGGAAGGGGGAATGGTGTGACATGTGTAGTAGCGAGATAGCACGGGTGCGGGGGGGAGCAGACTATTTGGAAGAGACATCGAGTGTGTGTGTGTGGGAGAGGGGTGTGAGAGCGAGAGAAAGAGAGGCTAGCGACGGAGAGAGAGAGAGAGAGAGAGAGAGAGAGGAAGAGAGGGGGCGAGAGGGGTCGTTTGTGTCCATAAATGGCGTATAGATAGGGAGACAATGTTGATGTTGTCCGAAATTGGCCTATGAACGAAGACGCAAGGGAAGCGAGTCATCGTGTGTGTGTGTGATAGGGACTTCATGAGAGATCTAGAATAGATGGTGTAGAGAACAATGTGCGAAATTGAGAACGATTATACATTACGGAGCTATGCAAAGAGTCACGACATATACGTATACAGGGAAGGAGCTGGGGCAGGTCTGCATGTGGGAGAGATAGAAAGAGGAGAGTGGTGCACAAGGAGACAAAGTGTGCTTGTTTGCAATGGGGGTGGTGTGTGAGGTGAGTGTGCGAGAACCACATAACTAGGGAGATAGATGTTTGGGGGCGACGTTTTGTGTGTATGGGAAATATACACTCTACATAGTGTGTGTGCTTGGGTAAGAGAGATAGCGGGAGACCTAGAGAGTGAGGGAAGAGATGTGTGCATGCCCGAGAGACAAAGTGATAGAGACCTATGTTGGGGTCCGGACTTTACAAGAGAGAGGGGTGTTAATGTGCTCGTGTGTTGGTGTTTGGGGGAGAGAACGACTTCTCTCTGTGTGTGTGTGGTGCTGGTGGGGGGGGGGTTGACTTCAGATAAAGAGTGAGGTGTCTATATTTGAGGGACTTTAGTGTAATTGAGATATTGTGCACTCATGGTTGATCAATTTGTTTCACAGTTTGTACTATGAGAAAATGATACTTTTGAACATGCGTGATATACCTTGATGTACCAGAATTACAAACCTAAGATTGGAATTTTGGAATTCGACTCCATCATTAGCTTTTGTAATTCATTTAAACGGAGGTACATTTTTTAAGCCGGGATTTCGTGATTTCAAGTTCATATATCAAACCTAGAGATATACACATACGGGCATGTTCAAACTTTATAATCATCCACTTTATTCATACACATACACATTTTTGCTTTTGTCATCATATTTAGGATAAACACATTTGGAATTTCATTTGAATTGGACTGTATGATGGTATTTGCTTGTAGTAGCTCAATGATCCATATTTGAATTGAATGGAGAATCTAAGTTTCGAGTTGGAGACATTGACTTTCAAAACTTGCACATTTTTTGCGTGCAAAACAAACAAATTGTCGGGCATGATATCATAGTCGGCCGTACGAGAGCAGAGTACTTATAATTTTAGGCGCCAAAAGCTTTCAAACTTCCCGCTCACATCGAAATATCACGCGCCCGAAAGTTTATCCCTGCGATATTCCTATTATACCCCTGCCACATGAACGAAAAAGGGCTACTTTGGTAACTCCATTGTTTTCCCCTCTTTGCCCCCAACATTCTTCCCAGAGCCCCTCCCCTTGCCCTCCCCGACCCCCCCAACCATGGCAAGCCGCCGAATCTAGTCCTCCGCCGCAGCGGTGGACCTCACACCCCGCCAGATCTACCTTCCGCACCTTGGAACCCCCAACTACCAACTCACCACTTCACCGGAGCCGCTTCAGTGACTGGCTTGTCCACCGCTCCAGATCTCCTTGATCGCCATCATGGTCAACCGCACCGGATCTCCTTAACCGTCACCCTCGTCCACCATAGCGTAGGCCCTTCACTGACTCCCTCGTCCGCCCCTTCGCTGGCCCTTCATACAAGCCCTCGTCCGCCGCAACAAATCCGCCTCATCGAAAGCAGTGTACAACGCGCCCGCCGAAGCCTTCGTCAACTGCACCGGACCCGCTCCACGGACGCCATATTCAACTCTACCGGCCCTGCTTTACTGACGCCGTAGCCTCATCAGGTTATTTCAATTTGTATTCCTTCGGTTTTTCTCTTTATCGTGCAACTGTTCACTTACCACAGATGAGCTTTCTTGTATGTCGACAGGCACCGCAACCGTAGCACCGGAGCCGCTTCAGCGACGGCGACAGCCGGCCCAAACTCAACCGCAACATGAGCACCATCGATGATCCTTAGCTATCAAGTATGACAACGATACCCATACACCACCGAGAATCAGGTACTATTATCCAACAGCCAGCGCCTACGTTCACTTTCCTAGCATAAGCACCGCACCTTTGAATTTCTTCAGGGCATCATTCAGTTTTTCATGAGACACATTATTTTGCTTGCACCTGTAGGGCCATACTTCTGGCAGTGAACATGTTACATGTGCTAAATTACATACCAGTGCACATATAGTTAATATGCTTTAGTTTTGTTCTGATGCCACTTGTTGGTTCCATCAGACTGCTTAATGTTCTCTATGCTTAATTACACATCAGCAAACTAGCATGTGGTTCCGCTGCTTTTTGTTTGTTTTGCCCTACATTTTCTAATGCTAGCTATTACATCACTGCTCTGAGCCTCTGTTCATTACTTGTTTGTGTGTTCTTGATCTTCCCAAGTTGCATGACTAATTTGAGGTTTCTATGAATTATGGAGCTGCCAACCCCATCAAGCAAAATATTTTTTCTTTTGGGGCTGGCACCTCGAACAAGCATAAAAATAGAGGGAAGCAGATATACTCCCTCCGATTCTATTTACTCTGCGCATAACTCTTGACCCGCATACCAAGGAGGGCACTGGTTTAATTTTTCTGGACTAGTTTGCCAATTAATTAGGGCAGAGGCGGATGGGGCGGGGCACAAAAGGAAACCAGCGCTAGGAATCGGCAACGCGCAGACTAATACGAGAAGCCTGAGAAAAAGTTAAACGCAAAGTAAAAAGAATCGGAGGGAGTATTGTCGTGTATGCACACGCCCTTCTTTCATTAGTTTAGATGAACCATTGATGATCAATTCGGACCAGTGCATGCGATTAAAATTAATTTTACCTAAATAGATGGTGCAGAATAAACTACAACAACTAGATTTGCAACCACGGGATGCTGACAATATCTTCAAAGAACATTGCAACAGCAGCTAGGCTTCACAGCAACATATGGTAAGCCAGTGTGTTTTAGTACATGTGAAATGTAATGCGAGTGGGCTGCTTTCTTGGCTTGTGCCCTCAACGTGTAATCCTATCGAATTACAAATTAGTTTAGTTGTCTGCTTTGCAGTATTGCTTGATTCGAATGCTTATTTGTTGTTACGCTATACCTGAGTTGGCCAATATGTCAGCAGTGTGTGCTGTACTATCGTAAAGAAATGCATGCCTATTTCATTTGAGTCCTTAACTTTTCCACTCAACTTCATCACAAGACTGTCTTCGTAGTTTATATGAGGCCACACTGTTAACTGCTTTCTCAGATTATTTCAACTGCTTAGATGCCTTGGCAACTTAAATATAGCGGTTGTACACTCCCTTTCAACTAGGGATGTCAACTGGGTCCGGCTTAATCCCGATTAAAGTCCACTACTAGTATGATAGTTCAAAAGAGTTTTTGTTTTTTTGAGGAAAATGAACTAGGGAGGTAGCAGAAACCAACTAGATGGGACTGGCGGATTTCGTTTATTTGCCACTTACATCCCTAGTTTCATCTTACCATTTTAATTTCTTTTCGGCTGATGCTGCTTCGAACCATTTAAATATAGTTTGCCATGCTCGGCAATAATTCGTCCGTCGTTTACCATGTAAGCTTACTGCCTGGATCATACGATAACTATCCCTTACTGATGTCCAGCGGAAACCTTTCAGGATGCCATTCACACTAGGACACAATGTACAACCCCAGAATCTATTTGTGGAAGCAGTGCACCATCTGTTGGGGATATTACTACTGGATCTAAACCGTCCAGGTGTAGCCGGGTTAACTCCTTGAAGATTAGAAGCCCATGAAGATGCAAGGATGATGTCACTTCATGAAGGCCCAAAGCCCAAAGGCGGGTTAAAGCATGTAAATGTAAACCGACCTAGTCATGTAACTTGTATTGTAAGAGATGAAGGATAGAGACCGAACCGGACACGTTTACGATCCGGCTTCCGGACTCTGCAGCTCGGCGGGCGTCAACCTATGTATATAAAGGGACGACCCGATAGCGGTTTAGGAACAACAACTCGAGATCCAGACAAAGCGGATTCGCTCCCTGGCCTTCGAAACCCTAGCAATACCAATCACAACTAGACGTAGGCTTTTACCTTCCTTGAAGGGGCCGAACTAGTATAAAATCCCCGTGTCCCCTTGTCCGGTTTAACCCCTTTGAGCTAACCCGTAGCGATGGCTCCACGACTAAGTCCTTTCACAAGGACATATGCCGTGACAAACCCACGACAGTTGGCGCCCACCGTGGGGCTATCGCACGATGGTTTTGAGTTCTTGAAGGGAAGCTTTGATGGACTTAAGGGATACGTTGTGGGCCGGATGACGAAGAGTCATCACGGCAGACTCTACATCGACAATGCAGGATGGGGTCCCGAGGCCGATTCAATCGAGTACGGGTACCGGATCCCCTTCGGTGGGATTCACGTCTTCATCGGCAAGATCGGCGAACCAGCCCGTGAGCCAGACATCTGCACCAACATCATCGAAACGGCTCGGCGTGCAAGTTCTTCGCCGGTTCAGCCCGTGACAAGGCATGTTTTCGTATGTGTCATCCATGAAGCGAGATACGAGGACGGGCCGGTGTCCGAGGGAGAGACCATGGTCTGTTCTGATGACGAGTCTTCTGGAGAGACCGAGTCACTTTATCAGTTGCAGGATGGCCGAATTGATGGAGGATCTGAGGGCAACAGTATTCCGGATTCCCCTGATCTGCCAAACCGGGCCGCCATCTTCATGGCCGACACACAATCAGCGCCTCATTCATCGGCCGCTGCAGCAATACTCTCCGGTTCAACAATGGCCACACCGGCAGGGGCAGGGAGCTCTGCGCCGCCTCCAGCCCAAGTCCTGTCTGATTTGTTCGATACTTTGGCAACATTGATGGCCGCATAGGTGGATGCAGCAGCCAGGGATCAGCACAATGCGGAGATTGCAAAGGTGAAAGATTAGATAGCTCAGGCTAAAGCGGACCTGGCGACAGAGAACGCTAGGATGGCTACAGAATGGGCTGAATTGGAAGCACAGGCCTACCAGATTAGGCTGGATCAGAATGCTTCCGAGGAAGTCATGAGAAGAAGGTACCGATCGCGTCTCCCGTCGGTTTATGAGCCGTAAAATCTCTTCAACACACCAGGAGCAGGAGCTGGTAACCAACCCATACTAAACCGGGCGGAGGCACCGAGAACAGGAGCGTCGGTTCAACCGCGCATGATGGACCCGCCTCGCCAGAACAACGTTGTGCCACAGTATGTACCGACACCTCCCGGGCATTATTCCAACCCGTTGGACAATATTGTGTCCGCCTCTTCACGCCTGGCAGCTCTCCCGACCGACGGCGAGTCACCAGTTGCGGTTGAAGCACGTCGGGCCAGGGATCTCCTTCAAACAACGTGTCACATCCCTAGCTTCTGGTAATGCACTAGGCTAGACCTCATGTGAGCATCATGTTTTATTTCAAATGAAATTTGAATTGAGGAATTTTCAAAGCCTCAGAAACCTTCTAAAAATGATCAACATTAAAATCTCCTCAAAGAAGTCCAAGAAAATGCTCCTTTTAGTCTCTGAAAATATTGCAAAGAGGTAAAACTCAAAACAATATTTTTGGTATCTCAGAGTTAATTATTTTGGGCCTTTGAATTAAATAAATAGCTATTTGCATTGGATATATATTTGATATATAAATAATATATGTCCAATAATTACTGGAACATTTTATGTGGTTTGGTATATTTTAGTTCTAGCCACATAATTATTTTCAGGATTTTATAAAATGGTTTAGTATTTATTCCTAAACCAAAACAAAACAGAACAAAATAGAAAACAATAAATAAAAGACAGAGGAGAGAAATCTCACCTGGACCTACCTGGCAGCCCACCTAGCTGGCCCAGCTGGTGGCCTAGCCCACCAAGGCCCATGCCAGTCATCCTCTACCTCTGCCAGTAGGCAGAGGAGGGAGACAGCGCACGCGCACGCCGTGGCGACACGCCACCTCCCTGCCTGCCTGCATCCCACGCCATGCGGCGCCTGAACCGCCTCCCCGGCCTCCCCTCGACCCCTGGACACCGCACTCTCCCCTCTTCACTCCTCTCTCGCCGTTCCCCACCACAGCCGAGCGCGCCCATCGCCGCCGACGCCGTTTACCGGGGCCACAGCCACCCCCCTCGCTCCCTCTATGCATCCCTGAGCTCCGCCCTGACCCCGTGGAGCTACACACGCGACGCACGCGGCCAGAGGAGGCCGCAGTCGACCGGAGCATCGTCGTCTTCATCTCCGGTGCCCGGAGATCGCCGTCGTCAATTCGCCGTTGCAGAGGCTTCCCCGAGCCCACCGAGCTTCTCTCCCGACCCCTCGTGAGCCCCTGTCCATTTCCCTCTCTCCCCGTGCCGTCCGCGCCTTCTAACCACCCCGGCTGTTGGAGCCGACAGTTCCTCGCCGCCGGCGATGACACAGACGGGGCTAGAGCCACCGTAGCTAACCCCCGAGCACGGCAACGTGCTCAGCACCCTTCCAGGAGCCGAGCGCGCCCACCCGTGCGACCTGCCGTGCCCCCTAGCGCCAACCCCGACCTCGCCGTGCTCCGGCCGCCGCCCCGCTCGCCGCCGTCGCCAAATCCGACCTCCCCAGCACGAACGGATGCCACGATTCGATGTGCGCACACACCAGCTACGCGTAGAGCCCCTCAGTCTCCGATTTGGTCGCCGGAGGAGGAATTCCGACCCCCTCCGCCGTCTTTGGCTCCGCCGGAGACGAGCCGCGGGTCAACTCCGGCGAGTTGACCCGGGGTTTGACCCCCCTGACGTGTGGGCCCAGGCGCCTGCTTGATTAGTGTTAGATTAGTTAGCGCTAATTAACTTAGCTAATTAGATAGGCCACTGACATGCGGGCCCCGCCCGGCTAACTAAGTTAGTTAGGGCTAACTAACTTGGTTAGTTGACTGGGTCACTGACCAGTGGACCCCACTGGTCAGGTTTGACCTGGTCGACGCCTTTGACCTGCTGACGTCACCCCGGCGTCATGCTGACGCAATATTCCTTTTCTGGAATTTAGTTTATTTTATAAATAATCAGGAAATTCCAGAAAATAGCTAAAACTTCAATAAATCATAAAAAATTAACCGTAACTCCAAATTAAATAAATTATATATGAAAAATTATCAGAAAAATTCGAGGAATCCATCTGTACCATTTTCATGCATGTTTGAACGATGGTTGTCCTCTTTTTTGGACAAAACCAATAAAGGGCATTTAAATAATCACATATGGAGTTTGAATTTGAATCTTGTATTCAAACCAACCCCATTTAACTTGTTGCTAGCTGCATTAGCTCAAAACACATTCATATTGCCATGTCATAGCATGCATCATTTTGTGCATTGCATTGATTGTGTTTTTCTGTGTTGCCGGTATTTGTCCCCTCTCGATAGACGCGATACCGATGATGTGATCGTTGACACTGATGAAGACTCAATGTTATCTTCAGAAGTGCCTGGCAAGCAAAACCCCCTTGTTCATTCCGATACAATCCCACTCTCTCGCTCCTGCTCTCTTTTACTGCATTAGGACAACAACGATTCATCTGTTACCTGCTGCGGTAGCTGAACCCCTTTATCCTTTGCATGACCTGTCATTGCCACAGTAAATAGATGAAACCCACTAGCATGAGTAGGAGTTGTTTGAGCCCTGATGTGCCTACTCATTCATGCTTGTTGTCATGCCTGCTATTGCTTAGAGTTGAGTCAGGTCTGATTCATCGGGGATGAATCAGAGGCGTGTGAACATGTCCTACTGTGTGTGAGGTAAGTGTGTGAACACGATTTGGTAAAGGTAGCGGTGAGAGGCCATGTAGGAGTACATGGTGGGTTGTCTCATTGCAGCCGTCCTCAGGAACTGAGTTCTGTGTTTGTGATCCATGACCAGTTACTACCACACATTGGGTTCCGGTAACTCGACCCCTCTCGACTTATTAATCAACATGATCTCTGTCCAGGAGTTGCAACTAGTTTCTGGTGTTTGTAGGTAGTGTTAGTAGTCTACCAAGTGGCACCCGGTACAGGTGGGCTTGGGACAGACTAGGCACAGTGGCCCGGTGTACCAAGTGGCACCCGGTTGGTGGGCTTGGGAACCCTGCACACATCGTTTGGGGCCGTAAGCGACACCCCGGCCGGATCTCCTTGCGGATGGAACCCGAATAGGCGATAAACCTGGACCAGAGACTTGTTCGGTTAGTCAGGTCGTGGCCGACTCCCTCGCCCGGCTTCCGCTTGAAGGTTGCCGAGGTACATGACGTGTACAGGGTGGTAAGTGGCGAGAGCGTGTGTGAAGAAGTACACCCCTGCAGGGTTAACATCATCTATTCGAATAGCCGGATTCCTCGGATATGGAAACTTGGACCCCTTGTACAGTTCATAGACAAGTGAAAGTGGATACTCTAAAATACGCAAGATAAGCGTGAGTGCTATGGATGGCGTTCTCGTAGGGAGACGGGAGCGGATCCATAGTGGTGTATTGATATGGTGAATATGTGGACTCGGGTGCGCCACCTCAAAAGAGTTACTTGCAGTCGTAGTTTAGGATAGCCACCGAGTCAAAGCTGGCTTGCTGCAGTTAAACCCCACCACCCCTTTGTTGATAATGATGCATATGTAGATAGATCTGATGTAAGTCTTGCTGGGTACATTTGTACTCACGTTGCTTAATTTATGTTTTTGCAGAGAGACTTCAGTCTCACTAGTAGTTCCACGTGGACTTCGATGTTTAGCTTGTTACCTCAGCTACGATCTTGTGCCCTCGACAGGATCTGGTAGATAGTCAGGCTTCTCAGCCTTTTTCATTTATAGTTGTCTGTACTCAGACATGTTAAGCTTCCGCATGTGCTTTGACTTGTATGCTCTGATTGTTGGGTCATGAGACTCATGTTTGTAATATCTCGCTCCTCGGAGCCTATTGAATAAACTACTTGAGTCGTAGAGTCATCTTGTGATGCCATGTTGTATTGCACATATCGAGCATATTGTGTGTATGTTTGAAATGCTTGGTATGTGTGGGACCTGACTATCTAGTTGTTGATCTTTAGTAGCCTCTCTTACCGGGAAATGTCTCCTAGTGTTTTCCACCGAGCCATGGTAGCTTGCTACTGCTTCGGAACATTTAGGCTGGCCGGCATGTGTCCTTCTTCGTTCCTGTGTCTGTCCCTTCGGGGAAATGTCACGCGATGAATATCGGAGTCCTGTTAGCCCGCTACAGCCCGGTTCTCCGGAGTCCTGCTAGCCCGGTGCTACAGCCTGGATTCACTCACTGATGACCGACACGTTCGATGCTGGGTCACGGATGCCTGTCCCTGTAAGTTAGTGCCACTTTGGGTTTACGACTAGCCATGTCAGCCCGGGCTCCTTATCATATGGATGCTAGCGACACTATCATATACGTGTGCCAAAAGGCGCAAACGGTCCTGGGCAAAGGTAAGACGACACCCGTGGGAATACCATGCGTGAGGCCGCAAAGTGATATGAGGTGTTACATGCTAGATCGATGTGGCATTGAGTCGGGGTCCTGACAGCTTTGGTATCAGAGCTTGACTGCCTGTAGGATTACCAAGCCAAACTGGTCGGAGTTGAGTCTAGAAACTCTTTAGTTATATAAGGGAATTGATTGTGGGATGGAACGTAAGGCTCTTTTTACTCCTTATACCTCATGGCCTTCTGATCTGAGTCATCATCTTCTCTTCTACGGGGATTAAGAACTAGGCTATCTCTTCTTTCTATCAGGATCACGTGTTACTAATCCGTAGACTTATAAGATTGTTGGATTAAGCCTCAGTTCAGTTTCTACCTCCGTATGTTAATTGTTGATCTCGAAACCTTGATATTGTGCTTCTGAGTGGTTATGCCACCATTTTTGTGAATGTCTCAAATCTTTTCTGAGCATTTACAGCCGTTATGCTGTCCGAGTCATCCCAGGTTTCTAAATAGTCTGATGCATTTGCAAAATCCTTTCCCTCTGGTTTCGATGCTCCTTTATGCCAGCTCAATCACACTAATTGTTGAGTTGAGGTATTCTATTGCCTCGACCTTTATGTTGGAATATTATTATGACCTAGGTGTCTTAGGGGATCATCTAGTAATTTAGCCATGATTTGTGTTCCCAGTGTGATGATTCTGGCCATCATTCTCGAAAGCATCCCGTGATGCTACTTAGTAGTAGGTATTCTATTCCTGGGTTCTTGAACCCGAGATTCACTCTACTTACTTCATGTTGATAGTAATTGCTAGCGCCTTTAGGATATTAGTAACCTTTGCGATAGTCCTCAAGGTCCGTGGTATATCCTTCTTCCAAATACCATGAACCACTTACGGCAAAAGTTTGTTGGATCAAAAGATCACAACAGGAGTGCTCTCGATGGGTTCTCCATTCATAATTGTGACTCTGCCAGTTCTACCTTTCTGCATGGGTTATCCGGAAGAAATATGTGGAATTCGTTCGACATGCTAAACCATGCATCCACAACTCAGAAAATCGTATGTTCCTTTGAGTTGTCCCTCTTTAGTTGTCTTCTGACCCTCGTCTATCAATTGATAGTCAAGAGTATGCGTGCATTCATTCGTCGATGCCTATTACCCTTGTGTTCCGCCAAGCCATTCTATTTCAGAATGAATAGGAGAAACAAACTCCAGTACCTCATCCATATTTAGGATTGGGTCAAAGTAGTTGTGTTCCGCAGATCAAGTTACAATCCAGCTTCTGGTCTGCTCTACCCTGAAGTATTACCTTCTTTATGACAGGAATTTCATGAGAATTGCACCACCTTTTGTGAATTCTTGACATAGTGATACTTCTCGCCATCCTTTTTCATTCCTCGGTTCCGTGTTGTTGCAGCCGGAGTGCCGACAAGTGAATCATGATGTGTGAACTCAATACTCCTAGCAACCCCATTGCTTGGTAGTTAATGGACAATAATCTTATTCTTAGTATGTTGGTTATTGAATCACCATTCTAAGATTGATCGTGCTACCTAGTCCTTATTTCGGTGCACCCTTCGATTGATGAGTTAGGATCTTTTCAAGTCCTCACTCATTTGATCATATCGTCTTGCCCTCAAAAGCAAGATTGTTCTCGAGCTTAGTAACATATCGGTGGTTCGTGATTTTCCGAAGATCTTCTCGGAAGTATTACCAGGTTGTCACCTGACCGCTGTGTTGAGCTCGTGATCAAGTTGGTTTCTTGTGAACCACCTTCTCTCCAAGAATCGGTGTTAGATATCCCTGAGCTAGTTGGTTAAGCTAGACAACAACTTGGAGAATTGGAAGATAAAAACTTGCCTGACTTAGTTCATTCCAAAGGGATATTCTTGTGTAGTGTGTGTTGAAGAAAGATGATATCTTCATCGATTGGTCCCTGTGATCAGTTGCTGGACCTATCGTCTTATCAATCCTTTGATTTGAGTGTGGGCTATCGTCAAATCAAGTCAGAACCAACGATGCTCGTAATGTTGTCTTCCTCGTGGTTGATCCCTCGAGCATACACCATTATATCTTTTGGGTCCGACCAATGCTATCACCGTGTTCACACGATGGTGGAAGTCCAGTGATATGGAAATTCCGATGAGTCGTTGTTGAGTCCATTGACAACATCCTTATCTCCTCCATGATGTTGTTGAACATTAAGTTAGTGTTGGAAACTTTTGAAAGCATTTTCTTCATGCTAGCTCATGAAGTACTTGTTTGATGAAAGGAGTGACTTCCTTTGATTCACGTGCATTTTGATGTAAGCTGCCGTCGTGAATTCGAGAAAGTTTGTTTTTGCTCCTTTGGAATCATCCCAAGTCGGTCATGCACGTGCGAAGAATTCTATGGTCTGTTAGACTGATCATCTTCATTCCATATGTATATCCTAGCACACCAAGCCACTGACTGATTTGTTCAAGGAGAAGGAGTATCTTCATAAGAGCTAATCCGGACTTATGAAAGAACTTCGATATCCTCGCTGATGGTTCCCAACCAGAACTCGGTAGTGTTTTATTGTAAGACTACCATGTGATCATGTTTGTCTGAGGCAGCGTGTTCACACATGTGTAGCAGAACCAGCTCATGTTTTGGAGCTTGCTATCGTAGTTCATTTCCCAAGAATCTCGCAACGTCATCTCGTCGATTTGTGTTGCAAACTTTCATTTTCTTCCTAGACTCGATGAGTCTGGAATATCCTGACACCAACCAGATTTGAATCTCAGGCAGATATGATGGTTGGAACATTTCCCAAGAACTATAATATTGGTCCCTCGATAACCGGTAAAGTGGATGTCGTGGCCAACACACCCAGCCGGAAGACCTATCATTGTAGTATCTTGTTTGAGGAAGTTGGCCACCTCCCCATAAGGATTTCATAGGATTTACCTCCGTAACTGTTCCTTATGGATTCTATTGCTCCCGAAGTCCGACCTTTACTTGATGTTCTAGTTATCAAACCATATCTATGAATGGGTTACACTAGCACGTCAAGGAGAACATTAGAAGCGGAGTGCTAAATGTCTCTCGGTCGATCATCCAGATTTTGTTTCCTTGGCCTCGCTAGGGTGAAATCTGAGTTGATGTTATCTTCCTATGCATCTGCCTCGTCCATCGTTGTTCATCATGGTGGTATGTTGTGTTGCCAGGATCCTTGACACGGATGTTGGTAAAACCTTGATGAATATGGAAATGCTCAAGTTCTTGAGAGCACGCACAAGCGCTAGGTGTTATCATCGACACTAACTGGGTTTGCTCTCAGTTTCCTCGGCAATGCTATGATCCTTTCAAACAGTGAATTCACTCTCTATGGTTGGGTCCTTCCCCAGTTACCAGAATCATTCCCAGCATTTGCATTTTGTTCCCATCTTGCACCGCCAATGTGCCATTCTACCATGGGTCTCATCCATTTCCGGTGATAAGCAAATTCATCCATTACGTTGTCTTCAACAAGGTAATCCACATCATCCAAGTCCGAGTATGCTATTCTACCGACCCCCGCCAGTCGATTGTTGTGATTTGCCTTAGGCTGATATAGAGAGTCTCAATGATCTCTATATCAAAGGTAATTCTTTTTGCCACTTGGATATTTCTACGAGTCACCTACCCTAAGGTGCCTCGTTGTGGTGTCATGGCAACTCAACTCCTTGCTACATTGACAATCGTTTACCACCTTTTTAAGTGTGGAATTGTTGTCCACCTAGTGAACCTTCGTCATCCGTTTCTTTCCACCCCTCTTGATGTGTATCTCGTGTCTCCACCCGAGAGATGGTTCTATGTCTCATTCCGTGAGTTGTTCGACCTTCGAGAAGTTCAATCCTTCTAGAGTTTCCCTTTCCTCTTCTTGTCATGATTAGTTGGAGTTCTCAGAACAAGACGACAAGACAAAGATGGTGATCGAATCAACGTTCATTTGAAGTGCAACCTGGATCGTGAAGATTATACTAGTTTGCGTTTCCCATTCATCTTACCCTACGCTTGAATCTCGAGACGAGATTCTTGTTTAGTGGGGGTGAGTTGTCACATCCCTAGCTTCTGGTAATGCACTAGGCTAGACCTCATGTGAGCATCATGTTTTATTTCAAATGAAATTTGAATTGAGGAATTTTCAAAGCCTCAGAAACCTTCTAAAAATGATCAACATTAAAATCTCCTCAAAGAAGTCCAAGAAAATGCTCCTTTTAGTCTCTGAAAATATTGCAAAGAGGTAAAACTCAAAACAATATTTTTGGTATCTCAGAGTTAATTATTTTGGGCCTTTGAATTAAATAAATAGCTATTTGCATTGGATATATATTTGATATATAAATAATATATGTCCAATAATTACTGGAACATTTTATGTGGTTTGGTATATTTTAGTTCTAGCCACATAATTATTTTCAGGATTTTATAAAATGGTTTAGTATTTATTCCTAAACCAAAACAAAACAGAACAAAATAGAAAACAATAAATAAAAGACAGAGGAGAGAAATCTCACCTGGACCTACCTGGCAGCCCACCTAGCTGGCCCAGCTGGTGGCCTAGCCCACCAAGGCCCATGCCAGTCATCCTCTACCTCTGCCAGTAGGCAGAGGAGGGAGACAGCGCACGCGCGCGCCGTGGCGACACGCCACCTCCCTGCCTACCTGCATCCCATGCCACCGCGGCGCCTGAACCGCCTCCCCGGCCTCCCCTCGACCCCTAGACACCGCACTCTCCCCTCTTCGCTCCTCTCTCGCCGTTCCCCACCACAGCCGAGCGCGCCCATCGCCGCCGACGCCGTTTACCGGGGCCACAGCCACCCCCTCGCTCCCTCTATGCATCCCTGAGCTCCGCCCTGACCCCGTGGAGCTACACACGCGATGCACGCGGCCAGAGGAGGCCGCAGTCGACCGGAGCGCCGTCGTCTTCATCTCCGGTGCCCGGAGATCGCCGTCGTCAATTCGCCGTTGCAGAGGCTTCCCCGAGCCCACCGAGCTTCTCTCCCGACCCCTCGTGAGCCCCTGTCCATTTCCCCTCTCTCCCCGTGCCGTCCGCGCCTTCTAACCACCCCGGCTGTCGGAGCCGACAGTTCCTCGCCGCCGGCGATGACATAGATGGGGCTAGAGCCACCGTAGCTAACCCCTGAGCACGGCAACGTGCTCAGCACCCTTCCAGTAGCCGAGCGCGCCCACCCGTGCGACCTGCCGTGCCCCCTAGCACCAACCTCGACCTCGCCGTGCTCCGGCCGCCGCCCCGCTCGCCGCCGTCGCCAAATCCGACCTCCCCAGCACGAACGGATGCCACGATTCGATGCGCGCACACACCAGCTACGCGTAGAGCCCCTCAGTCTCCGATTTGGTCGCCGGAGGAGGAATTCCGACCCCCTCCACCGTCTCTGGCTCCGCCGGCGACGAGCCGCGGGTCAACTCCGGCGAGTTGACCCGGGGTTTGACCCCCCTGACGTGTGGGCCCAGGCGCCTGCTTGATTAGTGTTAGATTAGTTAGTGCTAATTAACTTAGCTAATTAGATAGGCCACTGACATGCGGGCCCCGCCCGGCTAACTAAGTTAGTTAGGGCTAACTAACTTGGTTAGTTGACTGGGTCACTGACCAGTGGACCCCACTGGTCAGGTTTGACCTGGTCGACGCCTTTGACCTGCTGACGTCACCCCGGCGTCATGCTGACGCAATATTCCTTTTCTGGAATTTAGTTTATTTTATAAATAATCAGGAAATTCCAGAAAATAGCTAAAACTTCAATAAATCATAGAAAATTAACCGTAACTCCAAATTAAATAAATTATATATGAAAAATTATCAGAAAAATTCAAGGAATCCATCTGTACCATTTTCATGCATGTTTGAACAATGGTTGTCCTCTGTTTTGGACAAAACCAATAAAGGGCATTTAAATAATCACATATGGAGTTTGAATTTGAATCTTGTATTCAAACCAACCCCATTTAACTTGTTGCTAGCTGCATTAGCTCAAAACACATTCATATTGCCATGTCATAGCATGCATCATTTTGTGCATTGCATTGATTGTGTTTTTCTGTGTTGCCGGTATTTGTCCCCTCTCGATAGACGCGATACCGATGATGTGATCGTTGACACTGATGAAGACTCAATGTTATCTTCAGAAGTGCCAGGCAAGCAAAACCCCCTTGTTCATTCCGATACAATCCCACTCTCTCGCTCCTGCTCTCTTTTACTGCATTAGGACAACAACGATTCATCTGTTACCTGCTGCGGTAGCTGAACCCCTTTATCCTTTGCATGTCCTGTCATTGCCACAGTAAATAGATGAAACCCACTAGCATGAGTAGGAGTTGTTTGAGCCCTGATGTGCCTACTCATTCATGCATTAATAGGCCGTATTTGATGACGCTATGAAAACGGACCAACGTATTAACAGACCACAAACGGGCCGACTGTAACCACGGGTTGAATTTGGCCCACAAGCAGAAAATGACAGTAACGGGCCGTAAGTAAATGAATGCTGGAAATGAGCCCAAGAATAAATGGGCTCTGAGAAGGTTG
This sequence comes from Triticum aestivum, assembly GCF_018294505.1. NCBI lineage: Eukaryota > Viridiplantae > Streptophyta > Magnoliopsida > Poales > Poaceae > Triticum > Triticum aestivum. Next base: position 372,089,353 of record NC_057806.1, on the reverse strand, counting down.
AAAGATAACATGGGCTGGAAATGTCCCAACGGAATAACAGCCGTTAATGGGTATAAAGTGATACACTGTTCATTACAGGCCATTTTCACCACGGGCCGTTAATGGGTGTAAAGTGATACATTGTTCATTACGGGCCAGTTTCACCACGGGCCGTTAATAGGCCAAGAGTTACATAGGGCCTCATATGGGCCGAAAGACGTCATGGGCCATACATGGGCCAGAAGTGATAACGGGCTGGAATCATATTGGGTGGCCCTGATGATGCTACTGGGCCTAATTCGGATAGGGTGTAACGGGCCTTGGGTTAGCGGGCTGTAAATGGGCTATATGCGAACGGGTCGTTAACATGCTTTACATGGGCCGGCCCGCCACCTTTTGACCAAGTCAAACGGGCCAGCCTTTTCACAGGAATGGGCCTCTGTTGGGCCGTGCCATGTGTCGACGTATCATAGGCGCCTATCTAACCCACTGATGAGCTGACACGTGTTTCGTCCGGCCAATAAGAATTTTACACGTGGAAATTTCCCATTGGTCGGGGCTGTTAATGGGTTATCGGATCCAAAACCCGACCCGATAGCTTAACGGCGTTCCATTACGGTGGATGCCACGTGTCGGCCACCCTTGACGAAAGCACTTCTGTGACGCGCGATTTATCGTCATGGAAGTGGACACTTCCGTGATGATAATTTTGGTAATGTCATCGAACACTTCTACGACAGCACAGGTAGACTATCTTGATTCTGTCAAAAATTTGTCATGGATGTACATGCATGACAAAAAACGCGACCTACTGTGACAAACACGTATCATCACGGAAGTGTATTTTTTTGTAGTGGATGTACATACCTCCGGAACTGATTTTCTGGGATTCACCGTGTGGGATGCACATACCTACAGAAATGATTGGGTTTCGATGCCTCGCCCGATTACACACGGCCCCAGTCTGGGTCCCAAGAGGGCCTATCCCCGATGATTTCTGGGTCGTGTGGGAAGGACCCCCCTATCGCCCACAATCCCTTGGTGACGGTTCCAAATGTCGTCGCGGAAAGGGGTTAAAAACCATTTGTTTAGGACCGATGCGCACCAGTGACATGTCGTGAAGTAGGATTAGGAATTTATGGCTATTTATTAATACATATCTAGAGATTATGGTTCAATTTTTAAGCACAGTCGTCTATGTACAAACAAATCTTGAAGAAAATAATGGCACAAACATATGTAGGTCATTCAAAATCAATTGTCAAGTCCTGGCTAGGAATTATTAGCATGAACACTAACCCTAGTCGGATTACTAGAAGAAATCATTTGCACAGATGAAACAACTAATCACTTATCACTTGTACCATTCAAACAATCAATACACTACACGGATCTAATGAAACTTACTCAGATTTCATGGATTGGGAGAACATAACCATAGGATTTCTATTCCAAAAAGGGGGAGGCGGGAGTAACCAGAGAAACCCTATGATCTATTTGATACATAAATGGGTATAGATGACTAACCAGATGTCCGTCATCGTCGGAGTCGTCGCCTGAGTGGTCATCGGAGTCGTCACCAGAGCCGGTGTGGAACTCCGCCTCCGGCTGTGGAAGCTCAACGCTGTCGATGACGTCAGGGTGCAGCGATAACTCGCCGGCGATGACGGCACCCTCTGTCTCCATCTCCACGCCACTCTGGTGCTTTAGTATCCCCGGCGTCGCCACTCCCTCCGATGGGGCGCTTCGGCAACATCCTCATACACTGACAGCTTTGAGGACTGAGAGCAGTGTCAAGGATGCAAGCAAAGAGAGAGGATTGTGTGTGTGGTGAGGATGGGGGTGCGGCCGCTCGGGCGCAACATTAATATGGAGTAGTGGGAGTTGTGGGAGAGAGGCGGGTGGCGGTCAAACCTATGGCTTGCCTCCCGATGAGCCCGTGCACCAAACTACTGGCATGCCTACCAAAGTTTCACACAACTACTCGCACGCCTCCCGATGACACGCGTAGCGAGCAGACCTCCGTCAATTCACACACCTTCATGCACGCCTCCCAGTCTGCCTGCGCGGCGGACTGCTCGCATGCGTCCCGTCAACTCATGCCTGCTCGCAAGGCACACGGGTCGCGCGGCGGCACGTATATTGTTTTTCTATTTGGATGATTAATGCTGCCGCTTTATTGCTTAAACGAAGCATGGCATGTACCCATTGTTGGTCTATCGCTCACGGTTCGAATAAATAATCTGTTTGGGATATTGGTTCCCAATTATTAATAATCTCCCATTTGTAATTAGATAAAGATTACATCAAAACTGGTCTCAAATTTGACAAAAAAAGTACAATGCCACTTTGTATTGGTGTCCATATGACAACACGATAAGTTTCATGAACTTCAAATAAGTTTTGGATGTACTAGAATTTAAAAATCAAGATTCTCAATGTTTGAAATTTGTTGCATGGGAGTAAACATGCACCCAGTGAGACACATGTGTTTTTGCAATCCATTTAGGTGCACTGTCACGTGTGCATGTAGCTCAAAATTGATTTTTGCACATTATACCCATAGAAAATCAATCAATTAATGTACTAAAACATCCTAATGATGTTTATTTTTTTCAAAATTAAAACGTCCCTCCTTTGGTAACATATGTTCACTGCGGGATAATTAATTTAACATGCATTTTTGTTGCGGTGAATTCGCGGTGTGTGTGGGTGTGTGCGTCTGGGTGTGGGTGTGGCGAGTGGCTCACGGTACACTACGAGTTGTGAGCCACCGTGTGGGTTGGCCGTTTTGTTAGGCAGGCCGGCGCCACATCACAGTCGTGAATTTGTTATTTAAAACATTACACAACCCTTTCATACATACATGTTTTCGCCACATGTGGTTGATAGTTGTCCTACACAACACTCGATACTCCCGTGTGACGTTTTCTGTGGGCCCGCGAGGTCGTCATCCATCACTTTGACGAACAGCCGGCAGTGAGGTTAATTTGAACAACAAGGTAGAATCTTTTTTATTTGTGTTATGGTGGTATATAGTACGCGTCAAAGAGGTGGGAGGGGACTAGCATATATACTATACGTACCATCCGTGAACAAGTACACCTCACTTGGTGTCGGGACTTTTCGGTTTCCGAGGCATGTGCCCCATCAAAATTGTGAAATTGGCTATTCAAACATCACACAACACCTCTTTGGGCCACATGCATGCACGCGGTGGTCATCCAAGCTAGGACACTCACATGTGACGCTTCCATCTGTGGGCCCACAAGGCCATCGTCGATGCATGCATGCATCACTTTGACCTACATCGGCAGAGGTTAATTAATTTCACCATCGATGAGGATTCTTTTGGTTTCTACACATTACAGCAGGAGTATATAGTATGCGTCGAAGAGGGGGGAAGGGGACCATCATATGTAGTACGCTTCAAGAACCTCTCTCTGTGTGGGTGCATGGTTTACGGTTTTTGAGGCATGTGGCACATCAAAGTTGTGCATTTTGGGTATTCAATATATATATATATATATATATATATATATATATATATTTGGCCCACATGCAAAGCGATGGTGGTTGTCCTCTCGCACCCACTTAAGCGGTTATCAGCGATATCGATGCTTTCCATCTATGGGCCCGCTTGGTCCATCACTACTTTTTTCCTAACAACGAGAGAGGTTAATTTGACTTCGGAGGGGATTATTTTTTTGCTTGTAATACGGTATATATATAGGTCATGCTCTGGGATGGCATGCATGATACAGTTTGAGCACACACACATGCATGTGTACGCATGAATCCCCCCCATCAAGTCGATGTGGCTAGTACAACGACACGTCATGAACCGACCTCACTCTGTGTGGGGAGTGTATGATTTTCAATGCACGCACCACATCAATGTTGTGGAATGGTATTCAAACATGCATGCATGCATCACCTCCATACATATGCATGTAGTGGTTGCCTTCGAACGGTACACTCCCTCGCATGGTTATCAATGACAAGCCTATATATTCATGGGCCCGCATGGACATCCATGATCACCTTGACCGACAACAAGATAGGTTACCATGGCGGATTCTTCATTTGGTTCATGTTATCATAGTATAGGTCATGGTGAGATTCAGACCTAATTAAGTTTGAGCGCATATACTATGCACGCACGCATGCATGAATCCCCGTCGTTGGCTTGAAGTGCGGTGTAACATACATATGCATCATCAACCTAACCCTCACTCAGTGTGGGGATCTCTAGTTCGAAATCATGGTGCCACATCAAAGTTGTTCCATTGTGCACTCAAAAACACACCTCTCCATACATATGTTTGGGCCACACGCATGCAGTGGTTGTCTTCGGGGACTAGCAACTTGTGTGATTATTGGCGAGCTAGCCCATCTCTGGGGTCGCATGGGCGGCCATCACTCTGACCAACAACAAGAGAGAGGTTATACGACCAAGGTGGATTATTCTTGGTCCATTTTACTATCCATCTTGGTGAGATATGCATCGCTGGCCCGCCGAATGAAAGCGTGTGTGGGGGGCTGCTACTTCGCACTTTGCTAGGTGAACCTCGGTTTGGGGGCCATGCATTCATAGCTTAGGATTCCCTTCGTGCCGACACGAGGGGGGGCTGCTAGCTACTTCACACTCTGCTAGGTGATCCTCAGTTGGGGGAGAGGGGCATGCATTCATAGCTTAGGATTTCCTTCGTGCTGACATGGGGGAGGGGGGTCTGCTAGCTACTTTGCACCTTGCTAGGTGAACCTTGGTTGGGAGGGAGGGGGCATGCATTCATAGCTTAGGATTCCCTTCGTGCCGACATGAGGGGGGTGGTGGGGGCAAGCAATACTGTGCACTCTGCAAGGTAGGTGCCACATCGAAGTTGCATTTGGTATTTGAAAATCAAACCACCCTTTTCATACATAAATTTGGTCCACATGCAAGTGTGTTCGTGTTCTGACCCTCTCCTGCGTCATTTTTGGCCAAATTTATGAACATTAGACAAGTCAGATGACACAACAGACACGGTTCACTCAAACTAACCGTGTGAAGTGGGCTCCATGAGTCATCCCCTCTCAAAAATATGTACCCGACTGCAACTTTTTCTGTTTGATAACATACTATTATTGTGTTTCAACCGTGTGTGATGTTTCTTGTTCCCAATCCCGCCTGCATCCCTCGAAAATATCTGCCCGCCTCAAGGGTTTTTCTATTTCATAACACACTGTTGTTATCTCCGGACCGCGTGCGATGCACCATCATCAAAATTTTCAATAGCCCTGGCATTTCACTCTCGCGTTTGACTGCCGGGTAGTAATATTTTCAGTACCCGCGTCATTTCCTCAAACACACCCCCGCCGCCCCCTCCACACACACACACACACACCAAAACCTCCTCGGGCGTGCGCACACACACACCCCTCCCTCGCTCGAAACCCTACCAAGGTACCTGCCGCCTCCGCCGCCGCCGCCACCACCGCCGCAAGGCCTCCATTGTCAACATTTGCCGATTTGCCCGTGCAACTTACCCACCGATCTCCATACCTAGGCCGCCCTGAGTTTCTTAGATGATGCCTGCCAAACGCCCCCTTTCCCATAGATCCCCATCCCCATCCCCCACTCGAGAGCATCGTAGCCTAATCCCGGCTATGCTTCCCGTGGAGCTTGAGGAGCGACTGGCCCAAAAGAGGTGTATCGCGGTCTCTTCGCCCGACGTCACCGAGGAAGCTGATGACCATTACTCAAGCAGCGGGCTAGAGTATGCGGGCATGTCTCGGCCGCTAGCTATGACATCGAGGTCATCGACAGCGGTGGCCTGAGGCACGAAATGTCACAGGTTAAGTGGCCCACCCCCAAGCCCTCGGGTTCAACCACCGTCGATCTCATCCATGACCGCGCCGCTGATCTCCTCTGGCTTGCTGTCAACAATTTTCCATCCTACATTGCCATCGAGCCCCTTTTGTCATTTCTGAAGGACACGTTCTGCGACGCTGGCTTGAGATCCACAGCTTCCAAGTCAGACCTCATCGACGACGACCACGAGGAGGGCACTCTCTCTGGCTCTTCCAAGGGGAAAGAGCCCATCTGCTCTTCCAAGGGGAAAGTGCATGTCTGCGACATCTGGGAGGGCACCCTACAGCCGTGCTCTTCCAAGGGGAAGGAGCCCATCTACGACAACATGGAGCGCTTGCATGGTCCGTGCTCTTCCCATGGGAACGAGCCCATCTATGACAAGTGAGGAAACCCATGATTTGTTTTGCTGTGCCTCTTCACAGGGGGAAGCCCATGATTAATTTTGTCGAGTCCCTTTTGTAGTGTAGTGAGAATATGTCCAGTTTTAATTGCTATATGATACGTCTCCAACGTATCTATAATTTTTTATTGTTCAATGCTGTTATATTATCAATCTTGGATGTTTTATAATCATTTTATAGTCATTTTATATCATTTTTTGGTACTAACCTATTGACATAGTACCAAGTGCCAGTTGCTGTTTTTCCCATATATTTTACATCACAGAAAATCAATACCAAACGGAGTCCAAATGCCACGATACTTTACAGAGATTTTGGATGGACCAGAAGACAAGTAATGGGCCCTGGCTGCGCCTGTGGATGCTCTGAGGAGAGCACAACCCACCAGGGTGCGCCAGGAGGCCCAGGCGCGCCCTGATGGGTTGTGCCCACCTCGGGTGCCCCCGGACGGCCTCTTTGCTCTATAAATACCCCAATATTCCCAAAACCCTAGGGGAATCGACGAAATATGCATCCAGCCACCACAGAGTCCAGAACCACCAAATCCAATCTAGACACCATCTCGGATGGGGTTCACCACCTCCATTGGTGCCTCTCCAATGATGCATGAGTAGTTCTTTGACCTTCAGGTCCATAGTTAGTAGCTATATTGCTTCCTCTCTCTCTTGATTCTCAATACAATGGTCTCTCGGAGATCCATATGATGTAACACTTTTTGCGGTGTGTTTGTTGGGATCGATGAACTTTGAGTTTATGACCAGATCTATCTTTTATATCCATGAAAGTATTTGAGCTTCTTTGATCTCTTTTATGCATGATAGCTTATAGCCTCGTATTTCTTCTACGATATTTGCGTTTTGTTTGGCCAACTTGATTGCTTTGTAGTGGGTTCGATCTTACCGTGCTCGTCGGTGCACAAAAGGAGGGGGTCCTATTTTGTACCCCTTTACTTGTGTGCGGGCGGTTGGAGCCACGCCTGCGGCCACTCCTAGCGGGGCAGAGGGAGGAAGCAAAGCCACAAGACGACCAGAGCAATGCCAAGCCAGAAACAAGGAAGAGCAGAAGGGCGAGGTGAGCTCCCCCGACAAGGCCCTTGCCGGGGCGGCCTCCACAGCCCCGGCAAGAACCTTGCCGGGGCAACTTGCCCAACACTAGCAGAGCCGCCACCCTTGAGCCCAAGAGTTCCAAAACCATAAACCACTTTGGAACCAAGGCTCGGGAGGCACCTCCATGGTGGCATGCAGATCTTTGTGGAGACCAGAAACACACAAGGCTAGATGATAACCAGAAGACGATGGTCCTCGGCAAGACCCTTGCCAAGGATACCCACGAGACCCCTGGCGAGCCCCTTGTCGGGGACGACCACAATGCCACAACAAGACCCTTGCCGGGGCCCCGGCAAGACTCTTGCCGAAGGCATCCGCAGGGCCGCAGCCAGGCCCACATCTGCTAAGACTCCACCACCGTTCCCATGCAGCTGGCAGCCCACCAGCTAGGCAAGCACCTGCGTGGCGATGTGCGGCCTCTAGGCCGACTCGGCAAGCACCTGCGTGGTGGCATGCAGATCTTCGTGAAGACTCTGCCATCGCACCAACTCAGCAGCCAGCTAGTGTGGCGCTACACGCCTCGTCAGTTCGGACGTGCGTCGAAGCCAGGCGAGGTGGCGACAACTGGGACGAGCTTACTTGCCATCCCCGATAAATCAAGAAGGGCACACCAGCTGTGCATTAAATGCGTTTGTCCTACGGTGTCAAGGATAGGCTCGACTACTGTATATCTTTCCACCTCCTGTGTGCCACTGTGGCAGCCCGTTTGACTATAAAAGGAGGCCCATGGCGTACTGAGAGGGGATTCAGATTTTTTGGACCCTGTACGCCTTGTAGCTAGTCGAGGAACACCAGATAAACACAAACTAGCAGGAGTAGGGTATTACAGCATCACTTGTGGCCCGAGCCTGGATAATCTCCCTACGTTGATCTCTCAATCCCGCTCTTTCCACAGGCTCGCGCCCGCCAACCGTAGCAAAAGGGATTCCTCGTGATCCCATAGGTGTCGTTCCCCCCGACAGTGCTTGATCCCAGTGACAGAAAGGGAACCGACACGTATGTATCATTGCTACTAAGGATAAAACGAAGAGGTCTATCTCTACATAGATAGATCTTCTCTATATCATGTCATCGTTCTTATTGCATTACTCCGTTTCTCCATGAACTTAATACACTATATGCATGCTGGGTAGCGGTCGATGTGTGGAGTAATAGTAGTAGATGCAGGAAGGAGCCGGTCTACTAATCTTGGACGTGTTGCCTATGTAATGATCATTGTCTCGATATTGTCATGAGAATTTGAAGTTCTATAAATTGCCCAACAGTAATTTGTTTACCCACTGTTTGCTAATTTTCTCGAGAGAAGCCACTAGTGAAACCTACGGCCCCTGGATCTCTTTCTCATATTATTTGCCTTTGCGATCTATTTTCCTTTGCCTTGTATTTTCAGATCTATTAATCTAAAAACACAAAAATACCTTATTGCAATTTATTTTATTTTGCATTCGATCTATCAATATTTACAACTTTCTCCCGTCAACGCACTAATTTCTGACACCGTTACCCGAAAGGGATTGACAACCCCTTTAACACGTCGGGTTGCGAGTATTTGTTATTTGTGTGCAGGGGCTATTTACGTTGTGTTGCTTGGTTCTCCTACTGGTTCGATAACCTTGATTTCATATCTGAGGGAAATACCTACCACCGCTGTGCTGCATCATCCCTTCCTCTTTGGGGAAATACCGACATAGTTTCAAGCGACATCACTATATCTGGTTGTTTGCAGTATGCCTTGTTTATTTCAATTGTTCACATGTGATGCCCTATATGTGCAATTATTTACTGTGCAGTACATTTCATCAATCTAGTTTTAAACACACCGATAGGAATGCATATATTTGCTTGTTGTTAAGCCTGTTATAGCTAGCATATGCCTCTTTTAAAGTTTTTTGATTGTTCGGTTTCTTGTAGTTAGCATATGTCCAATTTCAAATGCTATCTTTGCTTGTTTGTAGTATGCCTTGTTTATTTCAGTTATTCACAACGTGATGTTCTATATGTGCAAGTATGAACTGTGCAGTTCAATTTCATCAGTACTAGTTTCAACAATACCACTATGAATGACTACATTTGGTTGCTGCATCTTTTAGTTAACACACATTTCCATTTTATTTAACAATAACCAGTGTACTTAGAACGGCACAATACCAGTTTGAATGACTATGTTTTCTTGTTGCTAAATGTTAGACCTGTTGTAGTTAACACACCTTTCCACTTGTTTTGCTTTACTAGCGTGCTTAAACCTGCACACTAAAGCTATCTTTTGGAGATTATTTTGTCTTCCATGGATAATTTTGGTTGATGTTTAGCCTATTGTGCTTAACATGCTTCTCGGTGTATCTACAAAGGACAATTTTGGGAACAACTGCTGTTTTCCATCGAGGTTAGTTTCATCCCATGGATTATATATGCTCACTGTTCAGGATATCGGTAGCTGGTACCATATAGGCCGGGGGCTGATAAGGGATTAATCGGTGAATCAGAATTTTAGCTAAATATATCTGCAACCCATTTATCATTAGGTTAACTAGGGCCATATGTAATATATCTGAGGCTACATAGCAACATGCATTGTACTTAATGTCTAAATATGCAATCCTAGGCTACATAGCAACAAGAAAGAGTGTTACATTAATGTTCTGATGATGTCTAGATATACGTAAAAGAGCAGCAGCAACAACAACAACACAACCCTGTTTGGATACTCAACATAGCTAGAGGTTAGAGTTAGTTTCTAGCTCATGACTAACCCTGAACTAACTCCATCCAAAGAGTTGTTTGGATGGCAGGGTTAGATTGACAATAAATGCACTAGGAGAACTAGCTCCAATTAGCACCTCTTGGGTTGGATAGTTTTTTGGGGTGGGTTATAGATGCAAGTAGATCAAACTATCCCTCATGTTTAGATATACTTTAGGGCTATTTGAGCCCAAACTAGCTCAAACTAATTGTATCCCATGGATACAACAACAGTTAATCAACCGATAATTTGTAAGAATGCAATAAACTCCTTTTGGACCATAATATAAGATGTTAATTCATCTAATATGTGAGCACATTGGATGTTATAAGATATTATAAAAGAGTGTTGTACTACATCATTGTGCAATTGCTGTTTAGTTTCTAATATTAACTTGGTGTTTTTAGGTACATATGTCATTGGTAAAGATCCGCACTTGAACCCTTTCTGCGGATGGGGCAATGAGATATCGATGAACCAACATCAAGTGAGGAAGCTGATAAAGATTATTAGTAAAATGGGTCCAAAGATGGCAATTAAACTATTTGTTTACGCTTTATCCAAGACAACATCGAACTGCAGGATGGTAAGTAAGAACTCTGTAGCCTTCTTTTTACCGCCCATAATGAGTTGTGTTAGATGACAATGTTTGAATCTTTTTCCTTTGAAGTGGTTGCCAAAGCAGTTTACTCAAGATTACCTCTCAAACTACATGATTGGTGGGCATGCAATGGTTAAAGTATTTCTACCAGAGCACGATACTTATCTAGATGTTTTCATGAAGATCGTGAAGGATGGGCAGTTGGCCATCACAAGGGGTTGGAGAGTCGTGCGTGCGTTCTACATGGAGGAGGGCACAATATGGGCATTCCGCTTCACCTTGTTTAGCAACAAAAATGTATTTCGCCTCTTTCTTTACCGTCTTTAATAGTACAAGTATACAACTGTGGTTCATCATTGTTTATTTGGTTCTTATGTAATTCTTAAACATATGTACCTATGAATCGAATAATGCATTGGTTGTTTGAACCTGATGGATATGAATAAAGCTATAGCAAACATTCAAATTCAAATTCAAATTCAAATCTAGTACATTTTGAAATAGCAGCAATTAAATTATGGTGAAATTATGTTCCCCAGGTCGTTACTGCACACAAGTTGGTTAAACACAAACGTTTGTGATATACACCATAATCCGAGACGGTTCACAGAGAGGAAACGTGTGCAAGGATGCACACAGTTGCCGTTTGAAAAAGCATGTGCGACATCAGACAATATCACAAATGGTGTGGGCAAACTAAACGTTTGTGTTAGTTGCCTTATTGTACACGATTCGCAACCATGAACTGTTCTGATGAAGTATGCATCGTAAACATTGCACCATAGAATAACATGTGCGATAGTTGTCGTGTATGACGATGTTATGACGGTATGATGTTTTGTAATCCTATTCGACACTCGTATGAAGATTAGCTAATCTTTTTAATTTGTTATCGCATACGGTTTGGGAAAAGCGAATGTGTGTGATTGTATGCTTATCATACACGTTCTATAATAGTGAACCATTTGTGATGGGCCGCGCATCATAAACGTAGCACCACAAAATACCGATTGTGATGGCAATGCGAGCACAAATGAGTAGGAGTACTGTATATGCATCTTCGCTCCCTATCCCCAATAGTTTCTGGGTCGTGTGGGAAGGACCCCCCTATCGCCGTCACTCACTAGGCGACGGTTCCAAATGTCATCGCGGAAAGGGATTAAAAACCATTTGTATAGCACCGACGCGTACCAGTGAGTAGAGATTACAGCAGGGAGAAGGGGTGTTACACCACTGCATAGAGGGGGAGAAAGTTGGTGTTGACGGTAGCAAGATTGTTGATGTAGATCGCCGTCACGATCCTTGCCCCGGCGGCGTTCTAGCGCCACAGGGAGAGAGAGGGAGGGAGCCCCCTCCTTCTTCCTTGGCCTCCCCCCTAGATGGGAGGAGAGTTCCCCCTCAGGTCCATGGCCTCCATAGCAGCGGAAGGGCGGGAGCCCCTCCGAGATTGGATCTCCCTCTCTGTTCTCTTCTGTTTCGCGTTCCTAGATCTGGCCCTTCACGGTTTCTTAAATTCCCGGATATCCGTAACTCCGATTGCGCTGAAATTTTTACACAATCTTTTTCCATAAATTATCTTTCTTGTGCCAGAAGAAGGGCCCCAACCGACCTTCGAGGAGGGCACAATATACCTGGGCGCACCAGGGGGTTCCCGGCGCGCCCTGGTGGGTTGTGGTCACTATGGACCCCCGTTTGCATTGATTCCACCTCCCAAAAATCATAAATATTCCAAATAATTCTTCGTAAATTTTTATTGCGTTTGGAGTTCATTTGATATGGATTTTCTGCAAAACAAAAACATGCAACAAACAGGAACTGACACTGGGCACTGGATCAACATGCTAGTCCAATAAATCATATAAAAAGTTGCCAAAAATATGTGAAAGTTGTATAATATTGGCATTAAACAATAAAAAATTATAGATACGACGGAGACATATCAGTGACATTAGGGTAATCTATGCATAGGGGTTGATGCACGTTCTCGTCTTTGTTTTCTGGTAGAAATCGTGGGGCACTCTTTGAGGTTCTTTGTGTTGGATTGAGTATTATGAATCTGAAATTGTTTGATGCATAAAGTATAATCAACTCACGGATGCTCGCGATGACATTGGAGTATCTAGGTGACATTAGAGTTGGTTGATGTGTATCATATGGTGTTATTTTAGTACGAACTCTTGGATAGATCGATCGGAAAGAATAGCTTGGTGTTATTTTAGTATGAACTCTAGGATAGATTGATCGGAAAGAATAGCTTTGAGGTTGTTTCATACCCTACAAACAATTTCTTCTTATGTCTCCACTAGATAGGAATTTTGGAGTGATTCTTCATCACACGTTGAGGGAAGGTTATATGATCCAATTATATTAGTATTGCTGAGAGATTGCACTAGCGAAAGTACGAAACCTAGGCCCCATTTTCAAGCATTGCAATACCGTTTGTGCTCACTTTCGTTACTTACTACCTTGCTGTTTTTATTGTTACTATTACAAAAATCAATATCTACTATCATTACTACACTTGTATCACCATATCTTCGCCGAACTAGTGCACCTATACAATTTACCATTGTATTTGGTGTGTTGGGGACACAAGAGACTCTTTGTTATTTGATTGCAGGGTTGTTTGAGAGATACCATCTTCAACCTACGCCTCCCACGGATTGATAAACCTTAGGTCATCCACTTGAGGGAAAATTGCTACTGTCCTACAAAACTTTACGCTTGGAGGCCCAATACAAAAATGCTTGAATGTGTAATGGGCCCCCTTCTTTTGCGTGTGTGTAGTCATACCTTTATATCATAGATGATACTAGGCTTACATTTGAGCGCAATTTTAATGTATGCAAAATGAATAACTGAAGTAAGAATATGAGATCTAAAACTAAAAACACATATGCTTAATTGTGTTGGAGTATAGTAGTACTGTATTGCATAGTTGTTAGATGTAACATGCGAGAACGTGTAGGGATGCACTTTTGGAGGGCCTACAGAGAGAAATTGGGCATGAAGTGGATGCAAATATTTATATTCGTCTTCATAGCATTTGTAGCTCTTATCTAGAGTTTGTACGGTAGACGTGAATGCTAGTTCACTCTTACGAAACCAGTACAACAATAATGGGGTGGCGTGCGCCATTTTAGGTAGTGGAGGTTGGCCTACTCGGCTCCGCAGAGAGAGCGAGAGAAGGAGATAAAATGCACCGGTAGTGTATTTGAAGCGAAAAGCATAATGCGATTACCAGACTTCAGAATACGCTCATTACGGTCACTATATACGTTTTGCGGTGATTATACGGTCACTTGCTCAGCATTCAACATCGGATTACACTCTGTTGACCGGCCAAATAGTCTGCGTAACACTATTTTTAACTGGTGAAATTGGCCACGTTCCTTGTGGGTACCACCTGGCAGTTTGTAGAGGAAAAAGTAAGATAAACACAAATTTACATAGGCGCGATAAGACTCCAATCCGTGTGCGGGAACCACCTGATTGTGTATATGTGTATCAGGGCCTGATGTGTGTACGTGAACGTGTAGGTTGAGCACTTGAGCATAAGCATGTGTGTTGGTCGTGTGGTATGTGCATGCATGCGTGAGTCTGTGCGTGTGAGTGTTTGGTGCGTGCGTGTCTGTGTGGGAGTGTTGTGTGGGTGCGTGTGTACATGTGAGTGTTGCATGGATGCAGTTCATATGCATGCTTGTGTGTGTGCATAATCACCACACTAGCTCCTGTGTATTAAAAGAGCCAGCTCAGTGATACGTCTCCAATGTATTTATAATTTTTGATTGTTCCATATTGTTATATTATCATTCTTGGATGTTTTATAATCTTTTTATATGATTTTTTGGTACTAACCTATTGACATAGTGCCAAGTGCGAGTTGCTGTTTTCTGCATGTTTTTTACACCGCAGGAAATCAATACCAAACAGAGTCCAAACGTAGCAAAACTTTTCGTGGAATTGTTTGGACCAGAAGACATCCAATGGGCCGGAGAAGCGCCTGGGGTGCTCCGAGGGGAGCACAACCCACCAGGGCGCGCCAGGATGACCAGGCACGCCCTGGTGGGTTGTGCCCACCTCGGGTGCCCCCTGAACCGCATCTTTGGTCTATAAATACCCCAATATTACAGAAACCCTAGGGGAGTCGACAAAAATCAATTCCAGTCGCCGTCGAATCCAAAACCACCAAATCCAATCTAGACACCATCACGGAGGGGTTCACCACTTCCATTGGTGCCTCTCCGATGATGTCGGGTGGTAGGTGCGACATATGCCAACGGGTGGATTATCATTGTGGGAGCCAGTAAGACGTCGCCTGTGCCTGGAAACGGGATGAGGCGAAGACATGCACGCCGGCGAATCTTACCCAGCTTCGGGGCTCTCCGTGGAGATCACACCCCTACTGCTACTCTGCGGGGTCTCCGCATGATCACTAGATGAACAAGTAGCTACACGATGCTCCTTGAGCTGTTTGGTGAGAGGAGGAAGAAGGGCAAGGCTCGCTCTCTTCTCCTCCCTATGTGGTGTCTAAAACTAGCAGGGCTCAACCCTTTGCATGGGTGCCCTGGGGGGTTTATATAGGCCTACCCCCTGGGGGTACAATAGTAATCCGGCTGGGCGTGGGGCCCAGCCGTCTGTGTCTACACTCGCCGGCTTCGATGCCGACTGCTGGGGCCCGCTGGCTGGTGGGTCCCGCCGGCTGCCGGCACCTTGGTCGACAGGCAGGCCCCACTGTCCAGGGCCTTGTCGAGGGCTGGTTACTGTTGCTCAATCTTGGTGACGAGGGCTTCGCCGAGGTGGGCGTGGCTACAGTGCCGCCGCCCGGCGGGCGATCGCCGTAGCCTCACCGCGTCTTGTCTTCTTAATGGGGCGTCTCCTTCGAGGGAGGTGGCAAGCCGGCTGTGGGGAGCCGGCTCTATCTTGGGCCGACTGGGGGAGACCTGGCCACCTTCGGGTGTCTCTCTGCCCGAAGGAGCCCACCGCCTGTGGACCGTACTGGTAGCCCGTCTTGGATGACATCAAGGTCAACATGGCAACAGTGCTGCGCCGGACGGGTCATGGCCACCCGTACGGCGCACTGTGCCAGGCGTGCTCGAGGATTCAGGGGTGGCAGGCTTCACTGTAGCCACGCCCCATCACATCGCCGTTATGTGGATGCAGACTTCAAGGGTACGATCTTGACCGCTTTGTGGGAGCCGGCTTCTTGGAGTTGGCCTTCTCGCGGCCGGCTTCTCAGAGCCGGCCCTCCCGCGGCTTTTCTTCATGAGGGCTGAAGTCGGGCCGCCTTCCGATAGCCGGCCTGGAAGACAGCCGGCAAGGGGAAGGCGGCCCCGTGTCTTGGATCCTTGAGGATCGAATCGGCTCGTAATTTTTTCAGAAGGGCCAGGGGGAGCCGGCTAGGCTACCCATGGTTATTCACTCCGACAGTAGTCCCCGAAGCTGATCGAGCTTCGAGGCTGACAAAGGGACGAGAAGCTAGGTCAGCTTCCTATCCCCAAGGGCCGGCTTTGCTTGTGCGCGCCGTCTTCGGAAAGCTCAGTTTCTTATAGGCTGGAACGCGGGTCGCCCTGCGAGCTGACCGCGCGCCTTTCCGCGGGCCACGTGGCAAGGAAGTCCTGCCAACGCATGCGCGTGACGGGACGCCGCCGCAGGCCCGGGCCCGCCACTCGTAGGCCTTGGCCCGAGCGTGGATCTTCTGCAGCCCACTTGGACCGCTCGCCTTCCCGTGGCGGTTTTATTATGCCATCAGGGCATAATAATCGCGGGACGTGGGGGAGTGGGCGCAGTTGATCCCCACGTTCCCCCACGCTACGCGGGTCTATAAGTAGGAGGAGGAGGGGGAGCGGCAGAGGCTCGCGCACTCTCCCTCACTCCGCCCCTTCTTGCCCTCCTTCTTGTTCTCTTCGCCGCAATAACTCTTTGCCGTGCCGTCCCGCCGTCGCTTCGTCTTGCTCTCCGCCGCAGCAACCCTTTGTCGCGCCGTTCCGTCGCCGCTTCGTCTTGCTCTCCGCCGCATCGCTCCCATGGCGCTGTCAAGCTCATGGGATGGCTCCAACGTCCACGAGGACCATGTCGAGTTCCTCTGCCGGACGCGGCGCTTGCCAGGCGAGAACTTAGTGCGGGTTCGTCAAGCGCCTGCGAGGGAGATTTCGCCGGCACCGGAGGAGGGCGAGTGGATTCCTTCGAGCCTTCCTTGAATTCTACCACCTCTAGCCGCATCACCTCACGCCCAACGCGGTGATGCTGCTGTCGGCCTTCGTCACCCTGTGTGAGGGTTTTCTTGGAGTTCTCCCCACGCTCGAGCTCTAGGGGGAATTTTTCCAAAGCAAGCTCGGCACCGTCGTCGCGGGCGTGCCCGCCCCCTGCGGGGCCTTCATCGCCATGAGGCGGGCGAGCGAGAACAATCCGTTCCCATCCATTCCGCTGAGCAAGGCGACTACGTCAACCTGCCGGCTTACATAGCCGGCCCGCCGGCTGGGAGGCAACCTTCATGGAGCTACCGGGCCAGGTCGCTGTCTCAGGCCGGGAACGCAGCCGTCTCCCGGCTTCGGGTGATGATCCAGTCGGAGGGCCTGACCGGAGCCAACTTGGTGGCCGCCTACGTGGAGCGCCGGGTTCTTCCGCTCCAAGGCCGGCCTCACATGATCTGCCAGATGAGCGGCTGCTTCGACCCGTGCCGGCTGAGCACCAGGGAGATGCCTCATGCAGAGGTGTCTTCCATGGTGAATTACATCTCCAACTGCAAGCTCACCAAAGATTGGCGATACGGAAAGGAGCCGTATTCCCGCGCCAACCCTCAGCCTGCCGTAAGTTTTTTCTTCTTTTCTTCCTTTTTGTAGTCGGCCTCATGATAGCCGACCCTTGATCAATTTGTTTGCTTCTAGCAGAATCCTCTTCTTCCGCCGACAGCCGGGGCCGCAGGGGTAGAGCGCCAACTCCTCCCCGACCGCATGGTGTACGACGCCGATGATCCGGACCTGGGAGTGGCCGCCATGGAAGACGCCATCGTGGGGGAAGGCGACATGGCCGGGGGCGCGGGACTCGGGGCCAGCTTCGAAGACTGGCCGGACGACGACAAGGTCGAAACCGCCCCGCACCGCCAGCCGGCGCCTGATCATCAAGGCGCGGGCTCGTCTGCCGTGCCGGCTGCCCGTGGCGGCGCGCAGAAGCGTCGGGCCGCGTCGACCTTCTTCGGCAGCCGGCCGAAGAAATCCAAGGCTTCCACGGTGGCGACCAAGCGGGATGAGGCGGCCGCAAAGGCGGCCCGCTTCCGCAAGGCTGTGAACCAGCCGCAGGCGATCTCGGCGTAAGTCGTCGAATGTCTTGCATATATTTTTTGTTGTCTTTTTCGACCGAAACTCTTCTAAACCTTTCTTTGCTTGCCGGACAGGGCACCGCTTTCTCTTGAGCGAGGTCCTGGCGGCTCCATAGTCGGGCCGATTGGAGGGTCCTCAAGCTCCCGTTGCGTGGATCCCCGCGCCGACCTTAGGGAAGCCACAGAGCGGAACGCACGGGAGGCGCGGGAGGAGTAGGAGGCGGTGGAACGAAGGACCGCACAGGCAACGAAGGAGCAGGCCAATGCGGCGGCCAAGGCCCGGGCAAAGGCGGCAGCCGCGGAGACAGAGGCGGAGGCCTCGCACAACCGGCCTCCGCTGCTCGTCGTTCCCCTCCGCGCCGTGGCCCCCGACATTCCCGTGCCCCCGTCGGAGGAGCTCGACCAAGGCCCACCGGTGATGGAGAGGCGGGAGGACCACGTGATCTCCGTGGAGGGGGCGTCGCAGACGGCGCCGACTGGAGCGGGCCAAAGCGGCCAATCAGCTGCGGCGCCAGAGCAGCCGGCTAGGGGCGAGCCGGAGGCAGGGGCCGGCCTCGAGGTGCAGCTGGCATCGCGCCGGCGTGCTGGGGGTGGCGCCTCCGCGCCGGAACCGCACCGAGCAGCGGGCGCCAGCAAGATGGCGGAGGCCTTGGAGGCGGCCAGCGCCAGCACGTCCGAGTGGACTCCTAGAGGGGGGACGGGCGAGCTGAACGCGGCGGGCCAGGAGGTCCGGAACCGGCTTCAAGCTCAGGCTGCCTCGCTGCATCAATACACTCAAGAGTTTCTCTCGACGCGGGCCGTCATCCGGGTGAGTCTTCTGGCCTTGGTTATTTTGCTCTTTTGATTTCTTCCGTGGGGGCGCGTCAGCGCACCCACTGGGTGTAGTCCCCGAGTTTCGAGCCGGCTGCTGCGCAGGCAGCTTGGAACTTACTGGGTTCTGACAACTTAACTTATCCTTGCCTCCTGTATAATCTTCCAGGAGTATCATAACCTCCGTGCAGCCGCCTTCAACTCCCAGGCTCAGGAGCTGGGCCGGAGAACCAAGGACCTGACCAGCAGCCGGAGTGCGTGTTTGTCTCGTTCATCTCCTGTGGGGGCACGTCAGCGCACCCACTGGGTGTAGTCCCTGAGATTCGGGCCGACTGCTGAGCAGCCGGGTCAGATCTTCCTTGATGACTTCACCTTATTAATTTCCTTTGTCTTCATGCTTGCAGGAGCCAATGCCGACTTGAGGGAGCAGCTCAGTGGGGCCCAAGCCGCCCTTCGCGCCAAGGAAGTCGAGTACAGCGCCTTGGTCCTGGAGCGTGACCGCCTGGCCAAGAAGTTGGCCGACCAGGAGGAGAGCCACAAGGCGGCCCTGAAGAAGGCGCAGGACAACGAGGACGCCCTGAAGGCCGAGTTCGAGACTGAAGCGGCGGGCTGGGCTGAAGCGAAGCAGGCGCTGAGCGAGGGCTTCAGTCGTATCGAAGATCTGATCGACGGTAAGCCGCCTTCTTCACTCCCTGCTTGCCCCTTGATCCCTGATTTGTGTTCTGACTTGTGCTGCTTTTTGTTCTCTGTGCAGACTACTTTCCCGGCTACTCCATCTTCGCCACCCAATCCATCGAGGCCCATCGCAAGGCACGCTGGCAAGCGGGGGCTGAAATCGCGCCAGACGCGAGCCGGACACTTGAGGAGCAGCTCCTGGCGGTCAAAGCCCGGCTGCAGCCAGCTCACCGTATGCTCCGCCGCCTCCAGCGCGCCGGGGCGCAGGTGTTGGCCGCCCTCTGGCCAAGCGAGACGATTCCCCGCATCCCGAGTCGGACTGCCGACTGGCTGGAGGTGGCGATTGGCCGCTTCAAGGCCTGGAAGGCGTCGGCAGCCCGGCTTGGAGCTGGGCGGGCGCTGGAGTTCGTCCGAGCCTGGTATCCGGGGCTGAACCTGGACTAGCTGCGCACCTGGCGGCTGGAGGCCGACGAAGAGTTGGAGGAGGTGCGGCCGGCTATCACTCAGCACGCTTCAACGATCGCCGAGTGTACTGACATCTGCGTCTTCGCTCCTGAGATTAATGACGACGGTGTTGCCCAGCTGGAGGAATGGTTCGGGCTGGACCCAGCAGCGGGTGAAGACTCGGTAGAGGAGATCGCCTCCAGCGATGAAGGTGAAGACGACGAAGGAGAGGAAGGCGAAGACGTTGAGCCGACTGGTGAAGCGGGAAGCTAGCCTCAGCCTGATCGTGTCTCCGGCAACAAGGCGCGTGATAGCACGCCCTCTGCGGGAGGCGGTGATCATGCCGAGGTTCGCCAGCCGTCCACTCCTCCAGCCGGCACTGCCGTCTCCACCGACCTGCCTGACTCGCCAGTCGCTCCCTTGTCCTAGTCTGCCGTCCTTGTTTTTTCCTGCTTGTTGCCTTTTGAACAACTTTATTAAACTTGCGCAGTTCCACCCACTGGGGGTGTATTCGAACTATGTTGAATGCTGGCCTTTTGAAGGTCTTTTATGTAAATATTATTGTGCACGTGTTTGGTTTCCATTCATGTATGCTTTCTATCCTTAGGCTGTTTCCTTTGCCGCCTTCCCCTTTTGGGAAGGCAAGTACTTGAGCTTTCTTAGATTGAAGCGAGGTGAATGGAAGCGGGCCGGCCGGCTACTCTGGTAGTCGGTCGGCGGTGGGAAAAAACCGGCTTTTGTTATATTAGTCCGTTAGTCCCTAGCCGTTTTTCGTGTGGGCGCCCTTTCCTGCCTTTAACTCTTGCCAGCCGGACAGCCGGTTCTTCGAACCGCGACTTTTGGCAAGAGAAGGCTTGGGAGCCGGCACACTACTTGTCTGACTGCGGGTAGGACTTCTAATATAACTCCAGGCAGCCAGTCCCCGGGCCGACTAGTCAAACCCGGTGCCGGACAGAAAAAGTGAATGTAATGACAAGGTCATAAGCATGATACTTTTCATTCATAGATAAAAGATGGCAGTCCCCGAGCTCTCCTCGGCGGGCCTATTGTCTCGTACTTAGTACAAAAGTTAGCGTGATACATACTGCATTTTAACTGTAAAATCTTTGGAGGAGGTTGGCATTCCATGGTCGTTCCGACTCCTTGCCGGAGTCGTCTCTTTTTCGTGCCTTCGGCTTATGCGCGTCGATTAGGTAGTAGGAGTCGTTGCCTAAGGCTCTGCTGATGATGAAGGGGCCCTCCCAAGGGGCCGAGAGCTTGTGCTGCCGGCTGTTCGCTGGATCAGCCGGAGCACAAGATCGCCCTCTTGGAAGGATCTTGGCTTGACCTTCCGGCTATGGTAGCGGCGTAGGCCCTGCTGATAGATGGCGGACCGGCTGAGGGCTAACAGCCGGCCTTCATCCAGCAGGTCGACGCCGTCTTCTCATGCTTCCTTGGCCTCCGCTTCCGTGTACATGGTTACCCGAGGCGAGTCGAACTCGATGTCAGTTGGGATGACCGCCTCGGCACCATACACGAGAAAGAAAGGAGTGAAGCCGGTTGACTTGTTTGGTGTAGTGCGCAGACTCCAGAGGATGGCCGGCAGCTCATCGAGCCAACAGCCGGCCGAACGCTCCAGTGGTACGACCAGTCGGGGCTTGATGCCGGAAAGGATGAGGCCGTTGGCTCGCTCGACCTGGCCATTTGACTGCGGGTGGGCAACGGACGCTAGGTCCAACCGGATGCCTTGCGTCGTGCAAAAACGTGCCAAGGCTCCCTTGGCAAAATTCGGGCCATTGTCGGTGATGATGCTGTGTGGCACGCCGTACCGAGTTGTTATATCTATGATAAATGTGACGGCAGTCGGCCCATTCAGCTTCTCGATCGGCTTTGCCTCAATCCATTTGGTGAATTTGTCCACGGCGACAAGCAGATGTGTCATGCCGCCGCGCGCCATCTTGAATGGGCCCACCATATCCAGTCCCCAAACGGCGAAGGGCCAAGTGAGGGGAATGGTCTTGAGTGCTGAAGCCGGCATGTTTTGCTTGGAGCTGAAGAGTTGGCACCCTTTGCAATGTTTAACTAACTCCTTAGCGTCATCCAAAGCAGTCGGCCAAAAGAAACCATGGCGGAAGGCTTTGGCGACGAGTGATCTTGAGGCCGCATGGTGGCCACATTCTCCTTGGTGGATGTCTCTGAGGATTGCAATGCCCTTCTCTTGCTCGACGCATCGCTGGAGGACTCCAGTGACACTGCGCTTGACGAGTTCTCTGTTGACGATTGTGTATGCTCCGGCTCGCTGTTGGACTTGTCTTGCCTCTACTTCGTCAGTCAGCAGATCTTGGTTTATTAGGAAGTTGAGGATGGATTGAGCCCATGATGGAGTTGTGACCTCTTCTATTGCCAACACGGCTACTGCGACCAGGGCGGGCGGGCTGGGTGGTGAAATGTTGGAGTCGGTCGCCGCCTGTTGTGTTGGTGTAGTCTCCGGGCCGACTACCGCAGTCCCCGAGCCGGGTGTGGCAGTCCCCGGGTCGGGTGTAACTACAGAAGTCCCCGAGCCGCCTGCTGATGCCCCCTGGCCGACTATCGAAGTCCCCGGGTCACCTGCTTGGTTCTTTGAGCCGGACCCGGCCGCGTCGGGGTCAGGCGGCACGAAGATGGAATCGGACTCTGGAGACGGCTTGATAGACGGCTTGAGGAGGCGTTGTAGAGAGACACCGGTTGGTATTGCTTGCCGAGTGGAGCCTATTCGAGCCAGGGCATCAGCTGGCTCGTTGTCAGCTCGTGGTACGTGGAGGAACTCGCATCCTTCGAAATACCCACTGATCTGCTGAACGAGGAAGCGGTAGCTTGCCATATTTGCGTCCTTGGCATCCCAGTCGCCGGATGATTGCTGGACCACCATGTCTGAGTCGCCATAACATAGGATCCAGCGAATGCCGAGTTCTTTGGCAAGCCGGAGCCCGTGTATGAGCGCCTCGTACTCGGCCACCTTGTTGGAGGCGGCAAAGTGAATTTGCGGTGTGTATCTGAGCTTGTCGCCTTTGGGAGAGGTGAGGATGACATCGGCCCCCAAGCCGGTGCGCATCTTGGAACCATCGAAGTGCATGCACCAATGAGTGGAGTCGGGAGCTGGCGGTAGGTACTGGGTCTCGGCCCAGTCGACGAGGAAGTCGGCCAATGCTTGGGACTTGATGGCGGTGCGAGGCTAGTAGAAGATCGTGTAGGGGGGCAGCTCGATGGCCCATTTCGCCACCCGGCCGGATGCATCCTGGCTGACTATGATCTTGGCCAGCGGGAAGGTGCATACGACCGTGATGGGATGCTCTTGGAAGTAGGGCTTCAGCTTCTTGGCGGCGAAGTACACGCCGTAGCACATCTTCTGGTAGTGCGGGTAGTTCTGCTTCGAGGTAGACAGCACCTCGCTCAAATAGTACACCGCCCTCTAGACCGGCTGGGCTCGGCCTTCTTCTGGGCGTTGGACTACGATGATGGTGCTGACCACCCGGCTGGTTGCGGCGATGTAGAGGAGCATGGGCTCTTTCTCAGTCGGCGCCGCCAGGACAGGCGGCGTGGCCAGCATCTTCTTCAGCTCGTGAAAAGCTTGGTCGGCTTGTTCATTCCACTCGAAGTGGTTGGTCTTCTTCATGAGGCGGTAGAGGGGAAGAGCTTTCTCTCCGAGCCGGCTGATGAAGCGGTTCAGGGAGGCCAAGCATCCAGTAAACCTCTGGACGTCTTGAAGTTTGGTGGGAATCGCCATTCTCTCAATGGCCTTGATCTTTACTGGGTTGCATTCGATGCCGCGTTCAGAGACCAGGAAGCCTAGGAGCTGGCCGGCTGGCACTCCGAACACGCATTTCTTGGGGTTGAGCTTGATTTGGAACCGGCGTAGGTTCTCAAATGTTTCCTTGAGGTCTTCCAGCAAGGTGTCGCGCTTCTCCGTCTTCACCACAATGTCGTCTACGTAGACGTGGGCATTTCTGCCGAGCTGCTTGAGGAGGCACTTCTGCATGCAACGCTGAAAAGTGGCACCGGCATTTCTCAAGCCGAATGTCATAGTCAGGTAGCAGAAGGCTCCGAATGGCATGATGAAGGCGGTCTTCAGGCGGTCTGCCGGATCTAACTTTATCTGGTGGTATCCTGAGTAAGCATCCAAGAAACTCAACAGCTCGCATCCGGCCATGGAGTCTATCACTTGGTCAATCCGTGGCAGAGCAAAGGGATCTTTGGGGCAGGCCTTGTTGAGGCTCGTGTAGTCTATGCACATGCGCCACTTGTTTTTCTTCTTTAGCACGAGGACCGGGTTGGCGAGCCACTCTGGAAAGAAAACTTCCATAATGAAGCCGGTTGCCAGAAGCCGGGCTATCTCCTCTCCCACAATCCTTCTCTTCTCCTCCGACAGTCGGCGGAGGGGTTGTTTGACTGGCTTTGCGTCTTCTCGGACGTGTAGTTTGTGCTCGATGAATTCCTTCGGAACAACCGGCATGTCCTTGGGGGACCATGCAAAGATGTCCCGATTCTCACGGAGGAAATCGGCGAGCTCGCCTTCCTATTTGCTATTCAGGCTTGCCCCAATGACGGCAAACCTCTCTGGGTGCTCGGGGTCAAGAGGTATCTTCTTCGTCTCCTTGGCAGGCTGGAAAGATCCTTGAGCATCATGCTCCTTGGGATCGGGGGACAAGGCCGACTGTTTGCCGGCCATGGCCACGACTCGGTCCAACATCTTCTTTTCTTTGGCAATCACAAGGGATTCGGCCAGCCGACTGCTGGCTGCTGCGCACTCGGAGGACTTCATGAAATCGCCAACTATGGTGATGATGCCCTTGGTGCTTGGCATCTTCATCTTGAGGTATGCGTAGTGGGGAACTGCCATGAACCTGGCCAAGGCAGGTCAGCCAAGCAGTGGATGGTAGGGGCTCTCCAGGTCCACCACTTCAAACCAGATCGCCTCCCGGCGGAAATGCTCCTTGTCCCTAAAAAGTACATCAATCTTGATCTTGCCAATGGGGGCGCAGGACAGGCCGGGTACAATGCCATGGAACACAGCCCGAGTAGGCATGAGTTGCTTCGTCTTGACATTCAGCTTCTCCAGGGTGTCATGGTACAGGATGTTAATGCTGCTCCCGCCGTCTATCAGCATGCGGGAGAAACGGGCGGCGCGTCTATCCGTTGCAAGGGTGGCATCCAAAACAACCGCATAAGAGCCGGGAGATGGCATCACCTCTGGGTGGTCAGCACGGCTCCAGCTGATGGGTTTTTCTGACCAGTGCATGTGCTCGGCGGGGTTGGCAGCGACAACGCTGACTTCTTGGTGCTCTCAGCGTCTGCTGTGCCGGTCTTTGGGCTGGCTCGTAAAGTTGACATAGGCGGCATTCTCGTCGGGGAACTCATCGTGCACGGCTCCAACTGCGGGCCAAGCGGCCGGCGGCTGCGGAGCCGGAGGCGGCGGACCGGCAGGCGGAGGCGGCGCAAGCCCTTCGCCTTTGGAAATTCGGGTGAGCCAGTGGCACTTCCGGGTCGTGTGGTTGGACGGCTTCGCGCCACTGTGGAACTTGCACGGGGCATCGAGAGTCTGCTCATAGGAGAAGGTCGGCTGCCAAGCCGGCTTGCCGCCCCTCTGCTTCTTGGGTGCGGGCCGCGCTTCGGGCTGCTCGTCTTCGACTGTGGCCACCTGACGACTGGTGGAGGGCGGCACGGGGCCCTTGCGCTTATGGTCGTTCTAGTGTGGGCATCGGCTGGAGTCCCCAGCCGGCGTCTTGGGCACCGGGTTGAGTACCTTCCCGGACGCGTCTACCGGAGTTTGGTCTTCATTGAGGAGTCGGCGGTGTCGTACTTGTCCGCTATGACCAGAAGCTCGTCGAGGGTAGTCGGTTCATCGCAGAGGAGCTTGTGCTTGAGGAGGGTGCCTTCTCGGCACCCGGTGGTGAAGTATTCTATGGCTTGCACCTCGTGCACCCCTTCACAAGAGTTGTGGAGCTTGGCCCAACACGTGAGGTAGTCGCGAGTGGACTCGGCGGGGCCTTGTACGCACAAGGAGAGCTGTCTGGGCTTGGGAACCCGCTTGTAGGTGCTGGTGAAGTTGCGGACAAAAGCTTCTGTGAAGTCTAGCCAGCTGTTGATGCTGTATGGCTTGAGGCTGTTGAGCCAGGTCCGTGTCGTGCCCTGCAGCATGAGGGGCACGTACTTCACAGCAACGCGCCTGTTGCCGTTGGCTATGCTAACCGCCGTGGAGTAGTCGATCAGCCAATCTTCCGACTTCACGGAGCCGTTGTACTTGGGCGTGTCTCTTGGGAGCGAGAACCCTTTGGGGCAAGGCTCATCGCGGATGCGGGGGCCGAAGCAAGGCGGGCCGACATTGTCTTCTTCTTCCAGTGCCAGGGATCGCGCTAGGCGGTCGATCCGATGGCGGGCGTCGTTCTCGCCGACTCCCTCGCGGCGACCTAGCCGGCCGCTGAGAGTCGGATGCGCAACAGGCGGCGAGGTGGGATATCTCTCTCCACGGGGACGAGGCGGAGGCGGGTTGCCCCGCCACTCCATGGCCCGGGGGTGGCCTTCTGCGTCTCGCTCGATGGAGATTCGGGTGTGGCTTCGGCTGGCAGCCGGCTCTTTCTCACGCCGCGCGCGGGTTTTACCCGTAGTCGGCGTCTGGGACGTCGCGCCGTGATCTCGGCGCGGGGGAGGGCTTTCCGCGCGGGCGTCGGCTTCGTGCAGCTGCGCGGCTGCATCGATCAGCTGCTGGATGCGTCGGGTCATGTGGGGAAGTTCTTCGGCCTCCAGTCCATCTAGCTCGTCTACGGCCGCCTGGACGGCGCGCAAGTTCTCGAGTGGAGTAGCGTAGACTGGGCGGTCGACTCCTAGCGTATTGGCGACGACAGCGCCGCGCTGTCTGACAACGCCGGCCCGGCTGGGCCCGCCTGGGGGCAGCGTGCCAAAGGCGGCGCAGTCGGCCTCGCGTCGGTGGGCCTCAGCGAGGCGTCTCATGGAAACCAACTTCCGGCCCTCCGCGAGGAGGGCGAGGCGGCGAGCCTCCAGTGCTTCGGCGTCGGCATCGGCCGGGAGGGGGATGGACAAGTCGTGGACCGCCGCGTGCGGGGCGTCGTGGGCGCTCTCATCAGAAACGCCGACGTGGCCGATGACCATCACCTCGATGGTGACAGCGTCACAGCCATCGGCGCGAGGAAGCGGGTCGTTGTAGATTGCGACGTTGGTGGGTAAAGTGTCGAGTGAGGCCGTGTCAGAGTCGACAGGCATCGGATCGGTGGAGCCAACTGACTCCAAGTCCACAGCAGGCTCGCCGGAGACGTGGAGCTGGCCGAGGAGGTTGACGAGGTGGTCGGTGCCCGCGTCGGAGGCGAGCTCATCGGAGATGAGGGTCTTGTCAAGGAGATTGGCGTGCCGCTCGCCGCACAGACGTTGGTGACGCTTTGCAGCGCGTCGTGGCAAGCGCCATCGGGCGTGCCGGGCTGGCTACGCTCGCGGGGGAGGAAGAGGGTTCCCGTCCAGAACAGGTCTCCGAACGACGGTGCACGTGGCCCCACGGTGGGCGCCAAAGGTCGGGTGGTAGGTGCGACATATGCCAACGGGTGGCTTATCATTGTGGGAGCCAGTAAGACGTCGCCGGTGCCTGGAAACGGGATGAGGCGAAGACATGCACGCCGGCGAATCTTACCCAGCTTCTGGGCTCTCCGTGGAGATAACACCCCTACTGCTGCTCTGCGGGGTCTCCGCATGATCACTAGATAAACAAGTAGTTACACGATGCTCCTTGAGCTGTTTGGTGAGAGGAGGAAGAAGGGCAAGGCTCGCTGTCTTCTCCTCCCTATGTGGTGTCTAAAACTAGCAGGGCTCAACCCCTTGCATGGGTGCCCCGGGGGTTTATATAGGCCTACCCCCAGGGGTACAATGGTAATCCGGTTGGGCATGGGGCCCAGCCGTCTGTGTCTACACTCGCCGGCTTCTGCGCCGACTGCTGGGGCCCGTCGGCTGGTGGGTCCCGCCGGCTGCCGGCTCCTTGGTCGACAGGCAGGCCCCACTATCCAGGGCCTTGTCGGGGGCTGGTTACTGTTGCTCAATCTTGGTGACGAGGGCTTCGCCGAGGTGGGCATGGCTACAGTGCCGCCGCCCGGCGGGCGATCGCTGTAGCCTCACCGCGTCTTGTCTTCTTAATGGGGCGTCTCCTTCGAGGGAGGTGGCAAGCTGGCTCTATCTTGGGCCGACTGGGGGAGGCCTGGCCGCCTTCGGGTGTCTCTCTGCCCGAAGGGGCCCACCACCCGTGGGCCGTACTGGTATCCCGTCGTGGATGACATCAGGGTCAACGTGGCAACAGTGCTGCGCCGGACGGGTCATGGCCACCCGTACGGCGCACTGTGCCAGACGTGCTCCGGGATTCGGGGGTGGCAGGCTTCACTGTAGCCACGCCCCGTCACATCGCCGTTATGTGGATGCAGACTTCGAGGGTACGATCTTGACCACTTTGTGGGAGCCGGCTTCTTGGAGTCGGCCTTCTCGCGGCCGGCTTCTCAGAGCCGGCCCTCTCGCGGCTTTTCTTCATGAGGGCTAAAGTCGGGCCGCCTTCCGATAGCCGGCCTGGGAGACAGCCGGCAAGGGGAAGGCGGCCCCGTGTCTTGGATCCTTGAGGGTCGAATCGGCTCGTAATTTTTTCAGAAGGGCCAAGGGGAGCCAGCTAGGCTACCCATGGTTATTCACTCCGACAGATGATGCGTGAGTAGTTATTTGTAGACCTTCAGGTCCGTAGTTACTAGCTAGATGGCTTCATCTTTCTCGTTTTATTCTCAATACAATGGTCTCTTGGAGATCCATATGATGTAACTCTTTTGGCGGTGTGTTTGTTCGGATCGGATGAACTTTAAGTTTATGATCAGATCTATCTTTTTTATCTGTGAAAGTTATTTGAGTTTCTTTGATCTTTGATACGGATGATTGCTTATAGCCTCATATTTCTTCTTCAATATTTGGGTTTTGTTTGGCCAACTTGATATATTTATCTTGCAATAGGAAGAGGTGCTTTGTAGTGGGTTCGATACTACGGTGCTTGATCCCAATGGCAGAAGGGGAACTGACATGTATGTATCATTGCTACTAAGGATAAAATGATGGGGTCTATTTCTACATAAATAGATCCTGTCTACATCAGTCATCTTTGTTATTGCATTACTCCGTTTCTCCATGAACTTACTACACGAGATGCATGCTGGATAGCAGTCGATTTGTGGAGTAATAGTAGTAGATGCAGGCAGGAGTCGGTCTACTAATCTTGGACGTGATGCATATGTAATGATCATTGCCTAGATATTGTCATGATTATTTGAAGTTCTATCAATTGCCCAACAGTAATTTGTTTACCCACCATTTGCTATTTTCCTCGAGAGAAGCCACTAGTGAAACTTACGGCCCTCAGGTCTCTTTCTCATATTATTTGCCTTTGATATCTATTTTTCCTTTGCTTTTATTTTTAGATCTATTAAACCAAAAATACAAAAATACCTTGCTGCACTTTATTTTATTTGGCGTTCGATCTATCAATATTTACTAGTCTCTCACGCCCATTTGCCAATTTCTGGCGCCGCTACCCGAAAGGGATTGACAACCCCTTTTACACGTCGGCTTGTGAGTATTTGTTATTTGTGTGCAGGTGTTGTTTACGTAGTGTTTCTTGGTTCTCCTACTGGTTCAATAACCTTGGTCTCATATCTGAGGGAAATACCTACCGCCACTGTGCTGCATCATCCCTTCCTGTTTGGGGAAATACCGACGTCGCTTCAAGCTGCATCAAAAGGAATTTCTGGCATCGTTGCCGGGGAGGATCTTCAACATCTACTAGATTCCTAATCAAAAATCTCATCTCCTCGCAATTTACATTATTTTCCATGTGCTTCTCGTTTTCCTCTCCCCCACTTCACAAAAATTTGCCGTTTTATTTGCCATCTTTTTCTTTCACCGTTTTCTCATCAGATCTAATGTTTGCTTGTGTTTTCATGTGTCTTATATTTGATTCACTTGCTAAAAATCAATTGATAAGGATCCTCATCCACTTGCTAATCTTTTCAAGAGATCCAATTATGATGAACCGATTGCTAGTGAAATGAGTTCAGTAGATTATCTTTATGAAGTTTTGCTTGAGATTCGTCAATCTAAAAATTGTGATGAAGAAATTTATGAAGTGATTCATGATAGCTCCTTGAATGAAAAGCATGATTGCAATGATTTTACTATAAATTCTATTAATGTCAATTGTGCTAATAATATTCAAAACCCCAAGCTTGGGGATGCTAATATCGATATGTCCCCCACTTATTGCAATGATCATGATTGGGGTGATAATGATTCTTATGATCTTGAAAATTTATTTAATCCTCATATGAATATGCTTATGATAATATTAAAAGTGGGTTTGGAAGAGTGTCAACTTTATCTAAAAATAATCCCACTATTTTGGAAGAGCATCAACTTTGCATGCATGTGGATCATGAAGAGAATATTTTATGTGATAGCTATATTGTTGAATTTGAATATGATCCCACATATAATTATTATGAGAGAGGGAAATATGGTTGTAGAAATTTTCATGCTACTAAATTACCTCTCATCATGTTGAGTTTGTCTATGTTTTATTCTTCTTCCTTGAATATGCTAGTCTTTGCTTGTTTTGATAATTTGTTTGCTTATAAAATGCCTATGCATAGGAAGTATGTTAGACTTAAATGTGTTATCACATACTACATGATGCTCTCTTCGTGTTTCAATTACTATCTTTCATGTGAGCATCAGTGAAATCTTATGCCTAGCTAGGGGCGTAAAACGATAGCGCTTGTTGGGAAGCAACCCAATGAATAAAATTTATGTTTGTATTTTGCTTTATTCTCTTGAGTGTTTGCGCAATTATTCTACTGTTATGATTGTGTTTTTTGTGTTTTAGTTAGTGTTTGTGCCAAGTAGAGCCTTTAGGATCTTCTTGGGTGATGGTTGTTTGATCTTGCTGAAAAAACAGAAACTTTTGCACTCACGAAAACAATGCTCATTTTTAACAGAGTGTGATAAAATGCCAATTCTTTTTGCAGAAGATTAATATAAAAATTTCTCATGCTTTCAAAATTTCTCAAGATTTTTGGAGTTTCATAAGTATTTGAAATTTGCAGATTACTATAGACTGTTATGTTTTTGAAGATTCTGTTTTCTTTGCGTTGTATGTTTGTTTTGATGATTCTATGGTTTTCCTTGATGAGTTTTTGCCACAGAAAAGTTGGAATACAGTATATATAATGCAAGAACAAAATATGAGTATGTTTCCTACAATACTTATAGTAGTGATTTGCTTTCTTATACTAACGGATCTCATGAAGGTTTTGTTGAGTTTTGTGTGATTGAAGTTTTCAAGTTTTGGGTTATCTTACGATGGATGAAGGAATAAGGAGTAAGAAGAGCCTAAACTTGGGGATGCCCATGGCACCCAAAGTTATTATCCAAATATAAGCAAGCAACTAAGCTTGGGGATGCCCCAAGTGGCATCCCCTCTTTCTTCTAGCGACCATCAGTATTTTACCCGAAGCTATATTTTTATTCGTCACATACTGTGTGTTTTGCTTGGAGCGTCTTGTATGATATGAGTCTTTGCTTGTTGTAACATCCCAAAATTTTAAATTGTGGAATGTTATATTAAGTAAATTATTATGATTGTTTGTTTTATTGCTGTTTGATTGATTGTGTGAAAATGATTGGAAATTGAAAACTTTTTGAAAGTTGAATGAGAGGGAATAAGAGGACTTCCCCAAAACTTTTCATCTTGCATTTTGATCTCCCTGAGTTCAAATTCATTTCATTACAAAACCCTAGAGTGAAGATACTATGACTTCTTCGATTTAAAGAAATGAAAAGGGGTTCGAAAATGATTTGAATTTCCATTTGAGATATTCAAATATAGGAACTTTAAGCAACTTAATGAGTTCATGAGGGAAGATAAAATGACTTCTTCATATTTGAAGAAAGAGAGTTGGAAGTTTCAACGAAATAGATTGGAAGTCACTTTGAAGTTATTTGACACTCATTTTCCATTTGAAGTCGTTTGAAATTCCAAATTCAAATCCAATTGGGAGTTATTTGAGTTTCTATTGAAAATATTTTCTCCTAAAAATAAATAAATGGAAATAAGGGTAAAATGATTCCCTTCAATAGAAACTTAGGAGAAAATAAATTTGAAATCATTTTTTCTATTTTAAAAATGATTTTTATTGATTTTAAATGCAACAGTAGCACTGTTTGACTTTTATGAATTTTTTGGAATTTATTTGAACTTGGAAAACAGTTCATCTTATTCTTGGTATTTTTCTGAGCATTTTGATATATAATATGCGTATGTAATTTTTTTATTCTGCTACAATTTTCTTTTGTGTTTTTTTACAAACACACACACACATACACACACACACACACACACACACACACCTGGACCGAGGCCCGCTTGGCCCAGGAGCCGGCCCACGTCCACAGCCTGCCGCGCCAGCATCGCGGCCTGCTCCCAGCGCCCGGAGGCCATTTCGGCCCAGGGGCGCACCGACCGGCCCACCGGCCGATAGGCCGAGGCCGTCACCCGAGCGCTTCGCCTCACACGCCCGCGCCTCTCTCGCTCACCCGCTCCCCCCTCGCACTCGCTGCCAGATGGGCCCTGCCCCTATCTTCCCCAACCTCCCGCTCCCCCCGTTCAGTTAGAGCATGCGCGTGCCTCCTGAACCCACCGGCCGCATTCCTCTCGGGATAAGCATCATCCCCACGACTCCACAGCCCCTCCTCGCGCCTATAAATGCCCCCGACACCCCTCGTTCGATTCTGCCACTTCGCTCCTCCTCACGCCGCTCACATCGCTCGCCCCGTTCGTTTGGATCTCGCCGGCCGAAGCTCCGTTGCCGGAGTTTGCCGTCATCCGTAAAGCTGCCTCGACCCCGTTCTTCTTCACCAAGACACTGCCCAAGTCCGTGCGCATTCCGTTGACATCTTTTTTGCCCCTAGGGACAACCAGAGACGCTGCCCCAATGACCCGCGTCCTCGCCGGAGCACGGAGCCGCCGTCCCCGCGCAGCACAACCCCGACCACCCCAACGTGCACCGTCACTCTCAGCGGACCGCCCACGTCGCGACGCATCTCCCCATCTCCTTCCCCGCCGCCAAGGACCACCACAGTCGCCGCCCCGCCACCGCCCGAAGCCAGCGCCGCCGTCTCCTGTACATCGTCGTCGCTCGCTGTGAGTCGCTCACCCTCGCTCGTTTTTTGTTGTTGTATTAGATCGGTTAACTATGGTTTTATTAAACCATGCGGTTTTAGTAAAAACTGGTCTCTAGTTTTCATTTTTTTTCTTGCCGTGATAGTTGTTTTGCTTAGGTAGCGGCCGTTCGCCGAATAGCTTCCGCAGCGAATGCTGCTCGGACAGTAGGAAGCCGCCACGTGGCCAGGGACCTTGTCGGTGTCAAAACCGGCGGATCTCGGGTAGGGGGTCCCGAACTGTGCGTCTAAGGCGGATGGTAACAGGAGGCAGGGGACATGATGTTTTACCCTGGTTCGGGCCTTCTTGACGGAGGTAAAACCCTACGTCCTGCTTGATTTATTCTTGATAATATGAGTAGTACAAGAGTTGATCTACCACGAGATCGGAGAGGCTAAACCCTAGAGGCTAGCCTATGGTATGATTGTATGTTGTCCCACGGACTAAAACCCTCCGGTTTATATAGACACCGGAAGGGGCTAGGGTTACACAAGGTCGGATACAAAGGAGGAGATATACATATCCGTACTGCCTAGCTTGCCTTCCACGCCAAGTAGAGTCCCATCCGGACACGGGACGAAGTCTTCAATATCGTATCTTCATAGTCCAACAGTCCGGCCAAAGGATATAGTCTGGCTGTCCGGAGACCCCCTAATCCAGGACTCCCTCAGTAGCCCCTAAACCAGGCTTCAATGACGATGAGTCCGGCGTGCAGTGTTGTCTTCGGCATTGCAAGGAGGGTTCCTCCTCCGAATACACCACGGAAGAATTTGAATACAAGGATAGTGTCTGACCCTGCAAAATAAGTTCCACATACCACCGCAGAGAGAATAATATTACCACAAATCTAATCTGCTGACACGTTTTGGCATCATGACATCACGCCACGGCCCGGTAATTATTTGAACCGTTTTTCTTTAACCAGCCCCGCACATAACACGAGGCGGTTTCTTGACACGTCTTGTTGAAGCAGAGATCGTGCTCCCCTTATTATGGGATTCTCATCAATATAGACGTGGGTAACCCAACCGCGCCATCAATTATGGCGCTTGGGGGATAAGCGAGTTTTACCAGGCTAGTGGGGGTGCATAGTTTAGTTCGACCTTATAAAGGGATAATATTCACCTTTTTCTACCCACGCCTTCTTCCTCCTTGCTCATCCATTCTCGCGCACTCGAGCTCCAACGCCCAAGTCCGCATCCTCCTCCTCAAATCTCTCCAAACATGTCCGGAGCGGGAGGCAAGTGGATGGCCTCCTCTGTCACGGAGGGGCACATAAAAAAGTTACATGGAGCCGGATACTTAGCCGCGGATATCGCGCACCGGCTGCCAGCCACGGGGCAGGTCGTCCCTACCCCGGAACCTCACGAAAGGGTGGTTTTCCTCCCCCACTTCGTCCGCGGACTGGGGTTTCCCCTCCATCCACTCGTCGGCAGCCTCATGTTCTATTATGGGCTGGACTTTCATGATCTGGCCCCGAATTTCATCCTCAACATCTCGGCGTTCATCGTCGTGTGCGAGGCTTTCCTCCGCATCCGGCCCCACTTCGGCCTGTGGCTGAAGACCTTCAATACCAAGCCGAAGGTGGTGGGCGGCCAACAAGAGGAATGCGGCGCAGCCATGGTGGGTATAATGCCCAATGTTATATGGCTCAAGGGCTCCTTCGTGGAGACCATAAAGGGGTGGCAATCGGTGTAGTTCTACATCACCGAGCCGCGCGACACCAACTGGGTGGCGGCCCCCGAGTTTCGATCCGGAATCCCCACGCGGCTCACTTCCTGGAAGGAGAAGGGCCTGTCCTGGGGTTCATCGGTGGAGCTAGACGGACTCCAGAAGTGTATCCGGAACATAAAAAGAAAGAAACTTAAGCTTGTCAACATAGTCCAGGTCATGCTCTTCCGCCAGATCCTCCCGTGTCAACAACGGGATTTCAACTTATGGGAGTTTGACCCGGCCCGGCACCAGACTCTAAGCGAGCTCTTCGACACGACGCATAAAGACGTCTGGAGGGTGCTGTTCAAGGGCGCCGAGGTCCCTCCTTCTCTTACCGAGGACCGCGGGCTAAGCGCGAAGCGTCCTGCGAATCCGGTAAGTTCTGTACATCTGGTAGGATATTTATTTCCCATAGCTTAACCATGTGCGGGGTCTGAGCTCCCATGCCTTTGACAGGACTGGGTGGAGACATCGGAGCAGATCAACTATCTGGCCCCTCTGCCCGAACACCCTGCGGACGCTCTCCTGACGGAGATGCGGACTCCGGCTCCTTATGAGGTGCCAGATAAGACCAAGAAGAAGGCCAAGGGAACCCGAAAGACTTCCCGGCGCTAGGTGGTATCGGACTCATTGTCCGATAACTCCGAGACACACTCCTCCCACGAAAACGAGGAGAAGGAAGATGAAGACTCTACCCCTCTAGTCGGGGGAGACAAGAAAAGGAAGGCCGCCCCAACCGGGGAGGCTGAAGGGTCCAAGAAGGGAAGGACTCTCCTTCCGGACTGTTCCCCCACCGCCGCCGACGACGAAGACGAGTGGCTGCTCAGGGCCAAGCCCCTAGCGAAGTTGTAAGTATTCCGATACCAGAGTAACTCATAGCATACCTTTGTCGCACTGCTTCTCCTAACGTCGAATATGATTATGCAGTCCGCCCCAAGCCCATATCGATGTATCATCGTCGGACGGTTCCTTGGACTCGTCGGACATGAATAGTGATACACTTCCAACCGCCACCTCTCCTTGCCCTACGGACAATGCCGAGGTATTGTCTCATGGGGCACCGAGCTGGGGGGAGACAGTCCCGGAGGGGCCTCAAGGCGACCTTCCGGACTCCAGGAGCAAAGGGAGCAAGGCTCCCGGGGGCTCCAAGTTCGGCTCTCAGCCGAACACCGCGCCGGAACCTCCAGTGGTTCCAGACTCGGGCAGGCGGCCCCCTTCCAAAAGGGGCAAGACGCCCGTGCCGGTGACCTCTGTCCATCCAGAGGCACCGGACAACCTGCTGGGAGCGCTTCGCGGCGCTTCCATCGACGAAGAGCACCGCACTATTATGAGTGCAGTGATCAAGAAGGTTCAGTCCGCCAAGAGCGGACTGACTGAAGCCTGTGCCAGCCTTCTAACAGGCTTTGAGGTAAGTATTTAAAATATAGGAAAAATATTACCGCATATAAAGTAGCCCCTGATGCTTTGTTTGGTGTTCACAAAGAAAAGCCGAATAGAGGATCAAATAATATATGCAGGAGTCTAATATAAGTATGTCTGTATGCGTATGCAGGCTTCGCTGCTGACCTCTGCCGCACTGACTGCGGGGGTCGCCGCACTGAAGCAGGACCTCGAGGGGTCCGAGAAAGAGCTCGGCCTTGCCAAGAGGCAGCTCGAGGAGATCAAAGGTAAGTAATACCTTGTCTATATATAAAAAAGAAAATGTGGTTGCGAAATGATAGGATCATCATGAATGTGCCAGGGGCCATGACCGAAGTGGCGACCCTGAATCAAGTGATGTCTGAGGCTGAAGACAAAGCGGCCAAGGAGCGCACCGAGCGGGAGAAACAAGAGGCACGGGTGGGCGAGGTGCAGCAAGAGCTCCAGGCTCTCGTGAAGAAGCACGAGGCTTTGGAGCTTGACTCGAAGACGCGAGAGTTCGAGCTTGCCGCGGCCCTCGAGAGCACAAAGCATGCCAAGGCCGAAGCCCAAAAGGCCCTCCAGGAGATTGAGGCGATGAGGAGGATAGTGGCGGGTAAGGCATTCAATATGCAAAGCAAGCATGTGAAAGTAAATTACTTGTTACTTACCCGAGTCCGGAGCTCTCCAGGAGCATTCACAGATTTGCCCCGCAGCGTGTCGGATGCCGCGAAATTTTACCAGGTCGAGGAGGAAACTCGACGGAGAAGCTGTTCTGGTCTCAATATACTAGGACCGAACACCCGATGCCTATGAGAGACCAGCTGAAGCAACTGGTCGAGCTGCACAAGGCGGCCGAACAGGCCATGAAGGGCTTTATAGTCCGGATGTGGCCTGGCGACTCCCTTCCCAACAGCTACTTCGGCCTGGTGAGGCGGCTTGTGGATGCCTGCCCACGGCTGGAAGTCATCAAGCGGTCCGTCTGTATAGAAGGTGCCCGCCGGGCTTTTGCCCGTGCAAAGGTGCACTGGGCCAAGATGGACGCTGAGAAGCTGGTGAAGGAGGGGCCGCCGCAGGGCAAGGAGCATCGCCACCCCGAAATGTATTATGAGGGTGTCCTGAAGGGTGCCCGTCTTGTGGCGGACGAGTGTGCAAAAGATGTAATTTTTGAATGAACTTGCTCGTGTGATCCTGTATTATGAAAACTTGTTCATATGCGCTATGCAACGCTTGTTTGAATTTAAAATATTACCTTCTGTGCGGCTGTTTATCAAATCTGAGAGATGGCCAGTCGTCGGCTTCTGCCCCCATGCCACGAGTGCTGGGGTGTTCGGGATAAACCTGAGCACTCTTTTTCCCATTGTTGGGTCCTTCGAGGGAGGTGCTCAGCACAACGAACAAGGCAACCGGACTATAATGCTTTATCACTCTCACTTAGCCATAGAATTCTACAATTTTAAATTTTGGCGAAGCCCCTAGTATTCGGAAGGCCGAATTCGGGGCGCTATACACGCCTTAAGCCGGACAAAGCCGACTCCTCGCTCTAAGCGGCATAAGTCTTTAGGGACTCGAGACCTCTCGAACAGCGACCAGCTCTCACCTTATCATGATAGTCAGTTTTAGCTTTCTCTACTGAGGTGCTTAGCCCAGCTGAACCGGGGCACAATCGCAGTAGTTCTCCCAGTGCTACCTTAGCCGATATAGCGGAACGTAAGGTACCAAAACATGGGAGCCGGGCAAACCCAACTATTGACCCAAGACATGATTCGGAGATGATGCATATAATGCTATAAGTTCGGGGTGCCGCACTGTCGAAAGTGTTCGGACTTCTCACGCCGTATTATGGGGTGTGCTTAAGCCCCTAGCGTATTGGCCGTACCAGAGTGTACGGGTGCTGGATGTCATGAATGAACATATATATATATATATATAAGAATAGAGAATGAGACAATAGTCTAGTGCTATGCATTGTTTATTCAAAAAGGTGCGTTAAAGAAGAATGATACATGTAGTGCGATAAGCAAAAATTAGGACTATTTGACATGTCCCCTCCAAGGGCAAGCTGAGGAATGGTATTTAAAGTAGGTATTTCACTCGTTGTCAGAGACCACCTGGGAGTTCCGTGGTGCGACGTAGCTTTCTGCCTCCTTGGTTGTTGCATCGTGTGTCCGGCAACCGTACTACCGGACAGGGTTTCCAGAGAATAAAGTCCTGAAAGAGAGAAAAATAACAAAGCGGGAAGCCCCTAGTGCGGTTGAGCCACGTCTTGGGGCGTGCCGTAGTCGTGCCCTCCTCCCCTCCTGTGCCCATGGTATTTTTAATGCGTAATTATGTACGCATGGCATGGATTTCGCCATTTGGCTGGTACTGGGGTGGGGGCCACATTGCTATGCGAGCTCGGAACATGCCAGGCGGTCTTGTTGCCGATTACTCCGGGCGCGCTTGAATGTGTCCGGGTCTTGAATCGCCGATCTGGTGGATTGCCTTAAAAGGCTGCTTTGCGCTTCTGCTGCGAGGGCCGCAGTGTGCTCCTCCATACAGAGAGAGCGCTTTGTGTTTCCATTGACTGTGATGACCCCTCGAGGTCCTGGCATCTTGAGCTTGAGATATGCATAGTGCGGTACTGCGTTGAATCTCGCGAATGTGGTTCGCCCGAGCAGTGCATGATAGCCACTATGGAACGGGACTATATCGAAGATTAACTCCTCGCTTCGGAAGTTATCCGGGGATCCGAAGACCACTTCCAGTGTGACTGAGCCTGTGCAATGGGCCTCTACACCTGGTATGACGCCTTTGAAGGTCGTTTTTGTGGGTTTGATCCTTGAGGGGTCTATACCCACTTTGCGTATTGTGTCCTGATAAAGCAGGTTCAGGCTGCTGCCGCCATCCATAAGGACTTGAGTGAGGTGAAATCCGTCAATGATTGGGTCTAGGACTAGTGCGGGAATCCGCCATGACCGATACTAGTGGGGTGGTGCCTGCGATCGAAGGTGATCGGACAAGAGGACCATGGGTTGAACTTTGGGGCGACTGGCTCCAACGCATATACGTCCCCTAGCGCACGCTTCCGCTCCCTCTTGGGGATTTGGGTTGCGTATATCATGTTCATCGTCCACACTTGTGGGGGGAACCTCTTCTGTCCTCCGGTGTTCGGCTGCCGGGGCTCCTCGTCGTTGCTATGTGACCCCTTATCTTTGTTTTCATCATTTAACTTGCCGGCCTGCTTGAACACCCAACAATCCCTGTTGGTGTGGTTGGCTGGCTTGTCAGGGGTGCCGTGTATTTGACACGAGCCGTCGAGTATACGGTCCAAACTGGACGGGCCCGGAGTGCTTCTTTTGAATGGGTTTTCCCGCTGACCGGGTTTAGAGCCTTTGAATCTAGCATTGACTGACGTATCCTCGGTATTGTCGTTGTTAATGCGGCGCTTGTGTTTGTTGCGATGTGACCTGCCATTGCCATCCTTGGTATCCGAAGTACCATGGTTCTTTGATATGTTATTGCTGCAAGCCAGCCAGCTGTCTTCTCCCGCGCAAAAGCGGGTCATGAGTGTCGTGAGGCTGCCATAGATTTCGGCTTTTCCTGGCCAAGGTGCCAGGTGAGCCACTCGTCCTGGATGTTGTGCTTAAAAGCTGCTAGGGCCTCTGCATCCGGACAGTCGATGATTTGATTTTTCTTTGTTAGGAACCGTGTCCAGAATTTCCTGGCCGATTCCTCTGGCTACTGAATTATGTGGCTCAAGTCATCGGCATCTGGTGGTCGCACATAAGTGCCCTGGAAGTTGTCAAGGAATGCGGCTTCTAGATCTTCCCAATAGCCAATGGATTCTGCTGGCAGGCTGTTGAGCCAATGCCGAGATGGTCCTTTGAGTTTAAGTGGGAGGTATTTGATGGCGTGTAGATCGTCACCGCGGGCCATGTGGATGTGCAGGAGGAAGTCCTCGATCCATACCGCAGGATCTGTTGTGCCGTCGTATGATTCTATATTTACGGGTTTGAAACCCTCTGGGATTTGATGATCCATTACTTCGTCTGTGAAGCATAGGGGGTGTGCGGCGCCTCTGTATTGGGCTATATTGCGACGCAGCTCAAATGAGTCTTGTCCGCTGTGTTTGGCCCGGCCGGACTTACTTTTACTGTATCTGGCGTGACGGTTATCGTCTCGCATAGTGGCGCGCCCTCGCGATCCGTAGATCGATCTTGCGTGTTTTTCTTTGTCCTCCAATACGTCTCACAGGTCTGGCGTATTTCCCCATGTCTTGACATTTTTATTTGAGTGGCGTCGGGGTGCAGGCTGAGCTTTTGGCTGAAATGCCTCTTTGTCGCGGCCACGAGGTGACCGATCAGCCGCGTCATATGCTGGAGATGTTGGTTTTGGTGCTTCCTTCTCCAGTCGGGGTAGCAACCTACGCTTTGGGTAACTCTTGGTGGGGCGTTCGAGTTTATATTCCTCGGCCGCAAGGACTTCAGTCCATCTGTCAGCTAGCAAATCTTGATCAGCTTGAAGCTGCTATTGCTTTTTCTTAAGGCTATTTGTCGTGGCTATAAGCCGGCGCTTGAAGCGCTCTTGTTCGACGGGATCCACAGGCACGACGAATTCGTCATCGTTGAGGCTTGCCTCGTCTTAGGAGGGAGGCATGTAATTATCATCCTCCGCCTCTCCATCTGCCGCTCTCTCGGGAGGGCTGGCTTCTCCATGCACCTGCCCTAAATCTTACTGGAGGGGATTCTTGTCATCTTCGGCACTGTCCGGAGTGCTATTATCTCCTGTGCCGGTGTCACCGCTTTTGCTTTGGCGAGACTTAGAGCGGCGCTGCTGACGTCGGCACTTGGGTTGCTTCTTGGAGGGGTCATTCTCTACTGTCCCGTCGCCATTGCCTTCTTTGGGTGTGTCCACCATATATATGTCATATGACGAGGTGGCTGTCCACTGCCCTGTGGGCAGTCGTTCTTGTTCGCCTCCTACATCGTCGTCCATGCTGTCGATGTCTTCGGAGTCGAAGTCGAGATTGTCAGTCAAATCATCGACATTGGCTACTAAGTGGGTGGTGGATGGGCAGCGAATTTCTTCGTCATCCGCATCCCAATCCTGCTGGACATAGTTCGGCCAGGACTCTCCTGACAAGGAGAGAGACCATAATGAGTTCAGTACGTCGCTAAAGGCCGAGTGCTGAAAAATATCCGCGGAGGTAAACTCCATGATCGGTGCCCAGTTGGATTCGATAGGCACGGGCGCAGGCGGTTCGGAGCCTGTGGCCGGGGAAGAATCCCGTAGTTCGGCATCACGGCTCCCGTGAAGGGTAAGGTCAATACTCGGCTCGACTGCCGATGAGAGTGCTGTAACGCCCTCGATGCGGCTATATCTCCCACATGTCGTAGCATGACTTAGAGGCATAACCGCATTGAAAGCAATGTCGCAAGTGAGGTAATCTTCACACAAACCCATGTAATACATAAGGGAAAAGAGATACATAGTTGGCTTAGAATCGCCACTTCACACAATTACATGAATAACACATTACATCATCCAAATACAATCAAGGCCCGACTATGGAGCCAAAATAAAAGAAGAACCCCAAATGCGACAAAGGTCCCCGATCGACCCCAACTGGGCTCCACTACTGATAAACTAGAACGAAACAACATAAAGGACAAGATCTTCATAGAGCTCCTCCTTGAGCTTGGTTGCGTCATCTGCACGGATTCATCGGCACCTGCAAGCTGGTTTTGGAAGTATCTGTGAGCCACAGGGACTCAACAATCTCGCACCCTCGCGATCAAGACTATTTAAGCTTATGGGTAAGGTAAAGGTATGAGGTGGAGCTGCAGCAAGCGACTAGCATATATGGTGGCTAACATACGCAAATGAGAGCGAGAAGAGAAGGCAAAGCACGTTCGAGAAAGTATGATCAAGAAGTGATCCTAAACAACCTACGCCAAGCATAACTCCAACAACCATGTTCACTTCCCGGACTCCGCCGGAAAGAGACCATCACAGTGACA
Organism: Triticum aestivum; assembly: GCF_018294505.1. Lineage (NCBI taxonomy): Eukaryota > Viridiplantae > Streptophyta > Magnoliopsida > Poales > Poaceae > Triticum > Triticum aestivum. The sequence continues at coordinate 372,047,060 of NC_057806.1, read as the reverse complement.
CACGCCGTTGATTCAATTTAATTAAGGTCAAGTTCAGGTTATCTACAACCGGACATTAACAATTTCCCATCTGCCCATAACCGCGGGCACGGCTTTCGAAAGTTCAAATCCCTGCAGGGGTGTCCCAACTTAGCCCATGACAAGCTCTCACGGTCAACGAAGGAATAGACCTCCTCCCGAGACGTTCCGATCAGACTCGGTATCCCAGTACAACAAGACATTTCGACAGGGTAAAACTAAACCAGCAACACCGCCCGAATGTGCTGACAAATCCCGATAGGAGCGGCACATATCTCGTTCTCACGGCACACTCATATGAGCGCTCCATACAACTAAAACCAAACCTCGAGTTTCCCCAAGGGGGCGCTGCACAGGACTCTAGTTTGGACCAACACTCAGAGGAGCAC